>NW_017536999.1:29009-54826 GCF_001853355.1 Bactrocera latifrons | reverse complement strand
ACCATTGAATTGAACTTCAACTCGGTCGTCGTGCCTCTTCGGGTTAGACAAAGCTTTGACAGTAGCCCAAAGCTTACTCACACCGGTGGAGAGGTTGCAGGACTTCAGGTGCTCTATCCATTTCGTCCGCTTATGCTGGTTTACCATRCGCYGAATCTCCGAATTGAGATCCCTTATTCGGGGATCCCCGGGATCGGCATGGCGTAAGGTGTCGCGCTCATTAGCTAAGACAGCTGCTTCAGCTGGGAAATCGGGGCGGATTTCCGCTATTCGTCCAGCAGGTATGAAGCGAGCGRTAGCTGCTGCGATCACCTTGCGGAAATGACKTTCGCCAATGTATACGTCCGTAGGAATGGGTAGAGCGTTGAAGGTGTTCTCAGTAAATTCTGTGAAGCCGACCCAGTTAGCTTTGTTGAAGTTAACGAAGGTGCGGTTGTCCACAGAAACAAAATCGGCAGGTTTCTTGATCGAGATAATTATGGGCAGATGGTCTGATGTGAGAGTTAGCATAGGTCGCCAGGTCAGACCACCACTAACGATTGTGATATCGGGCGAGCTACTACAGGTGCCCATAACTCTGGTGGGGGCTTCGTCATTCATTGTGCAGAATGTCGAATCGTCRATCTGTTCCGCCAGCTCCATCCCCCTACGGTCATTTGACAGACAGGAATGCCAAAGATCGTAGTGCGCGTTAAAGTCGCCTAGCACCAAACGATTTTCACCACGAAGTAGCGCACCTATATTCGGGTGATATCCTGTAGGGCAACATGTAACGGGGGGGATGTATATATTAAATATTTCGAGCTCGACATCGCCTGACCGGATAGCTATGCCCTGACATTCTRGGGTAGTATCCCTGCGGTCGATGTCTTCATCGATYAGACGAWACTGCACGGTGTTGTGCAATATGAAGGCTAGGCCACCACCATTATATCGCTCGCGATCTTTACGTATGACGTTGAAACCGGCACAACTCAGGAGGTCTGAGTGGCTGTTAAGCTTGGTTTCTTGGACCGCAGCTATCGATACGCGCTCCCGATTCATAAGTGCAACTATCTCCTCGATCTTACTCTGGAGTCCGTTGCAGTTRAATTGAAGTAGTCGCGTTTGTCGTGGGTGTCCGTGGGTGATCCTGGGGGTGAGGGAGAGACGTGTAGGTGGTATTTGTTGCAGCTGCAGAACCCGCATGGGCGGTTGTCGCACTGGGGTGTTAGTTGGGGACGCCACTGTTGTGTGTTGCGGGGGCAGACTCTTGCAGCATGGGGCAACGTACGACTCACTCCACTCACGTGTGGTGCGCAGGCCGGAACACGCCGGGAAGTGACACCAGCCTGCACAAGAGTTGCACTTGACTGATGTGACGTTCCGACGTATGGCGGTCTGACACACGGAACAGACTGTGCGAGGGACCAAGAGTTGCTGATTGGTTCTCGCACGAGGATTGGAGCGGGATGAAGGTTGGGGGGGGACAAGTCAGAGTGGGAGCTATGTTGCCTAGTTGAGCTCCGGGGGACCGTGGAGGTCCTCTGTTGGCCACTCGAGGTGGGTGGCGGCGCAGCGCGCGARCTAAGTGCAGATTGCACAGCCGTAGAGGCTAACGTCGCCATATTGCGTAGGCAACATGGGGCCACGTAACGCGTGGTCCACTCCCTATGGGTCTTAAGGCTTGAGCAGGTCTTAAGATGGCTCCATCCATTGCATGTGTTGCACCTGACCGAGGTGGAGTTTGGATGGAGCCTTTTCGCGCAAACGCAGCAGAAAAATTCCTCCGGGCCCGGGTTGGACTCAATGCCAGCACGAGTCTGGAGGATGTGGAGCAACCCTGCTGCAAGGCGTTGCTCCAGTGACGACACACACAAATTAACACTCACCGATCCAAACGGGGTTAGATCGCCGAAATGACAGCCCATGGTCGGATGAAATCCGAGTCAATTCCGGTGCGTAGAACCGGCTGTCGTGGGAATTATTATTCGGCTGGTGAGGGAGAGCCTCGCAATGGCGTATATCCCTGACCCATGGAGGACGGCAGAGGTGATCTTCATACCCAAAGTAGCAAGGAAGGACTATTCCTTGGCCAAATCCTAAGCGGCACTAAAAGCGATCTCCTCCTACGAGATCAAATCGATATTGGTGCAGGAGTGCAGAGAACGGTTGAACAACCTAGCTGAAAAGAACCAGGTGCACCGGTCACAGGGGTATAGCCTCCACCAATATGGTTTCGCCCGAACCGTTCACTGGGGTGGGTCCCTATACTGTAAAGGAGCTGCTCCGCAAGGAAGAAAGAGTAGGCAGAGAAAGGTATTGCAGTCTGTAGGCGCAGGTCGAAGGCCCTTGGAGCCATGTTTCTGGATAGGGATCACATTGCCTCGCTAGCACTCAGCAAAATAATGGACTTCATCAATATGCTAGGGCTAAGCGAGTCCCTGTGAGTTAGGAGAGGGCACAGTAGACCTAAGGCCGCGGTGCATTCCTCAATTATTTATCTATCTATCTCTATAAATATGTAGATGGAAAAAGTGTTCACAACTCAATTATAACTTCAAAAATGTAATTAATGTAGAACACGCAAAAAAAAAGTAAAAAATCGTCAAGAATCCTACATATTAGGTGTTTAAGATGTGGCAACGCTCGTTTTCCTAATAATTGTAAACGATCTAACCTTTGCAACGACGAGTGTACTAAATGATTTTTAAATTAATAATCTTAGGGAAAATATTACAAAATAAAATTAATATGTGAACTTATTTCAATGTTTATATTTAAATATACAGAATGAAAAACGTGAATAAATTTAGTGAAATATATAGAAATTCCACGTGTTATTAGTGCAAATTTTTGAACTTTTAATTGTGAATATTTTAAAAAATATAAGTTATTTTTATATTATTTTTCGATATTCCTCATTTGGAGAAGCTCCCCTATCCGCACAGACTACATTTATACGGTTTTTTTACCCATCCGCCAAAGTAATCGGAATCTTGCCGTTCTTTCACTTTAATTGTGTACAAAGAAGTTATCCGGTACTAAAAATAACTTTATTACCCAGAATTACAACTGTATTATTTCAAATGTTATGGCAATAATGCCAAATGTAATGCAACTCTGTGATATTTTACAAAAGAACTTATGGAATAGGAACATAACAGTAGGACATTTATAATATTAATACATTTGTAATTGGTATCTAAAGACAGCTTAATAATTAACTAAAATGAAAAACTATTTTATGATTTTGTGCAAAGTGTATATTAAATATATATATCATATGCACTTTGCTATTATCAAAAGGTGTGTACATAAATGCAAACAACAGATGACAAAAACACATTTATTTTGACGGTGACTGTGTTAGCTCTTTAAGTTTGATTTCATTTGTTTCAGTCAACAATTCATGAATGAGCCCATTTCGTTGACTTACCTTGTTGCCAATTAGAGTTTGACGTTTAATATCGGTGGTGAAAAATTTCTAAAAAAAAAAAAAGAGTTTCTTGCAAAATTTTTCGATTCATTTGCATTTTGGGTTTACAACTTCTAATTGCGAACCGCTTGTTAAAAATCCCAAATAAATTAAAGATAATATATCAGTTTGAGAAATTATTGAAATCAAGCCTGTCATAATGTGAAAAGCAAAAAACAGTTTGTGTACTATACGTAAAATTCAAAATACAGAACTGTACAAACGACTTATAATAAAGAAACCTTAAAGAATACCACGATTTTCAATTGATGTAGGCCTAAAAATAAGTGGCAAAATACTTTTGTAATAATCTTCCACCATCAGCAACTTAATTTATTGCAGACGACGTGTCCACGCCCACTGAAAAACCATAATTAAAACGCGAATAAAAACTGATTTCAATACAATATGTACATATTTGTTATTATTATAATAACTTTAACTTTGTTAGACTAAATATGTGCAGCATTTAACCAAAAATTTATCATGCGATATTTAAATGAATATAATCTGAATTCTATTTGAAGTAAGGCAATAGTATTTTTATATGTGTATAAAAACGAAACAAGAAATTAATAGATTTTCATGGTGGAGGCAAATTGGTTGTGACTCAACAATTCAAACGGTATCAGTAGAGCTCATTCTTCGAAAATTCGGGCCGCTTCTTCAGCAACTTTAATAATTACTGTTTTTCAGATGGTGACGAAACGTGTGTCACTAGACTGATTGGTTATGGTATGCTTATTAGTAGTAACTTAGGTTTGATTACTTTTTTTGTTACGTTCATGTCATTCCAGTACTACACATTAAAGGTCGAAATAGATATTTTTTTGATTGTTGTGAAACGTTGGTCAGTACTTAAAACTTAAGCATTCAGCGTTATGCTTGACAAAAATCTTTAAATAAAACAACAATTACAAATAAGTGAAGCTCTTTTTACTCGGAATAAATCAGAAATAAGTAAATATACAAATGAGTGCAACTATCAGACAACAAGATGGGCAGGTGGGCACGCGTCCAAAGATGAATGCTTCTAGTGACTTATTGACCAAGGATGAGAATGAAGTTGTCTTCAGTTTGCTGGGCAAAAAATGTCAGGTGAGTAGTACACAGAGTTATATTTCGTTTTTCGATTTTTCCATTTTAGAACAATAAAGCAGCAACGCAGTTAAAAAAAATATAAAAATGAAAATATAATATAGTGAAAAAACGAAAAACTTACTAACAAATATTTATTTATTGAACTAATTCGAATCAGCTATGTACATTTGAAAATATAGTGTAAAAAAAAGTCTGAGTAAAATAATTAATAATAATAAGTTTGAATTAGTAATAGCTTAGTTAGTCAATAGGGAAATTAATGATAACAGTATAAATATATTATAATCAATAATTCCTTTAACCAAGGTTTCTTTATACGTCGCTTTTGCCAGTAGGCCCAGGTAAAAGTGTTGCTTGTTTTAGCAGAAATCATAATAATTTAAATAATGTACCTTAAATGTCAATTATGTGTAATCAGATTTCATTAAATTTTTAATAAAATAAATTTTGGATAAAAAATTAACGTTCTAAACTTCGTAAAGTGGTTAGCTATTTCTTTTATCATCATACCTGGTCTTATCTTGAAAATATTTGAGCCACACTGGTATTATGTACATATTTATTGTAGATTTTAACGTAAGTATGTGTAGATTAGAAAATATCAATATCTACAAACTATTTAACACATATGTTTGCATGAACGTATAAATACAATTGGTTAATTACAGAAATGCGATAAGATAAGTTATAAAATTCGCAATATTTTTCTATCTACCATCACAATCAACTAAAACTGTTGTATTATTGTTTTTGTTTAAAGCATTTTATGGAAATATGAATAAAATTTCAATTAAACCTCTGTTTTAAAAGAATTACTATAAAAAAACATATAAATATTTATTGTTAGAATTCTCAGAAACCATATCACCTTAGCAAACAATTCAAACAGGCGGAATCCAAATAATACACCCATCTAAAGAATAAAAACTTTTTTTTAAGTATTATTTTGGTAATAGTAATAATATGAAATTAGAGTAAGTTAAGATTTAAAATGTGTTGTTATCATAATAATTAAAGTTTGAAATTTTTACACATAATAACACCTATCTATCTATAAAGACAATGATATATTGAAAAATAAATATTATATTATTATCAAATTTGAATCCTAGCCATAGTATTTAGGTTGCACAATGCGAAAAATAAATAACTCAACTCATATGTTTTACGCTACAGTGTTCACTCTGGTGATTACGACAACTGCTTAGTGCATAAGCACGAACTGATGGCCGACATTGGTCTTAAAAAATCACCTGGGTAATCACGTCTACTTCTGGTGTTATCGATTGATGGTCATACTCATATATTTTTATTATCATATATTCACGTAAATAAACTTTACGATTTTTTCATTACTCCTAATAGGAATATATCCATTAATATTTGTAGGCTTTGGTTTGTTATCAATATATAGTATACAATTTATTTATTTTTTTGTTTCTATTGGGATGGTCATCTGATTTGTTAGTTAATAGTTGTATTAATGGATACTTTCCCTCTTTTCTAAAGCTAATAATCTAAATGTTTTTTTTTGCCAAGTTGTTCTTGAAAATAAGTGCTTACTATCTATAAAATATGTTTACTCATACATATGTACATTCGAGTTATCACTATATACCTGCATGAACAAGATTTACAATGAAACGCACAAACAAAAACAATTAAAGTGATTATGACACTTATCAGGAAGTTGCAAACTTGTTTGTTTAGCGTGATTTTTGACATGAAGTTAAGAAAAATATGACTAAACTATATCATGAATATGGTATTATTTTTTTATTTTAGAGTAAATTACATAAATGAAAAATGATTGACGATGTTCAAGAAGTAGTTTAGTAGTAGTCAAAAGCCATTTGTCTGCTTGATTGTAGGAAATTGTATGGGCTTCAAAATTCGCGAACATATTACACATTCTTCTACAAAAGCTTCAACATCGTAAATTTCAAATTAGTCAAATTTAATACATATCAACAAAGATAAAACCAATTTTTTAGCTTTGAAAGTGTTTATTTAAGTAACCAATAAAACAAAAAAACTGAAGAGCATATATTTTGAAAGCTCTCTCATTGAGTATACACAATTTCTCAGTAATTTTTCTAATTAGACTTACGGTCGACATAAAAATATTACATAACATTCAACTAAGATTTTGCTTCGATATTCCACCAACACATACAATGGAAAATAACATTTTCAGGCAAGTTCAAAAAACACAGTTACAAAATGCATTGCAAACAGCAAAAAGACAATGGCAAATTTATTGATTCGACAAAATGCAGGTTAAAGTGTGGCGCCACACATAGACCGGTTGGCCTACTGCACTCACCGCATCCAAATACAAAGCTCGCATAAATAGCAACACAACAATGTTTCAAAAGGCACTTTGAGTGCCAGGTAAACAAGTCATTATTGTAATGATCACTGATATAATTGAGTTGAGAAGCTTGTCTAACCTTGCGTTGATGCAAGTTTATTTTTTGTGCCAAATAGTAATGTTAGGAGGAATAGGTTGGGGTAGCAAACCACGTATGTTAATGATATCAATATTTAATTATTATTATGTTACTTATATTGGAAGTCAGGAATATTTTTAAAAAGGTCAGAAAATGTAATTTTCACTTTAACATTAACATAATATTTATTTTTTCGGGAATGTTACGCTTGGTCGTGGTTACGGTGTTTAGTCTACTTGACAATTATTGATTAATAAACTTCGTCCTTGCCTTATGCCTTACTGCATAGAACTTCTTGAAGTAGTTAATCGATCAAAAAGGGAGCTAACGTGCGAAAACTAGTTTATGACTTTTTGGATTCTATGACGTGAAAAAGCATCTCATCTTCCGTCCGAATCAACTAAGATTTTTTGACACCTAAGCCCCCTTTCCGTAGAACAGGTCACATATACAACATATGTATGTAAATTTAGAGACCAGCAAACAGAAAAAATGCCCATCTTCATTTAACCCCTTAAGTACATATAAGCTATTTTTAATACAGGCTCCTGATACACGTTGCATATTTTATATCAATACATAAATGGCTATAACAACTACATCTATACATATATATTTTTGTATGCACAAAAGCACAAGCAGTATTATATGCATGTTTTCAGAGTTGGTGCGGTTGCTGTCCCTTGTATGGTATGTGTGGTCGGCTGTGTTATGAGGAGTGCAAGGATCTTTCATTTTGAGACGCTACTGCTTTACTAGGTTATGCCTATATTATATTAATAAATATATTTATCTATAATTGAACAAATATGACTTTAAAGTAAATGGGATAATCTTCCATGTACTAGCTGTATAATATACATAAATTTCTCAAGCAAGCATTAAAGCTTATAAATATTAAATCTTCGATTTTCCACTTTCATTGCAAAAAACAAGAAGAATTTTTGAAATTTTTTTTTGGAAGTGGCCTGTTTAATATTTAAATGCAAAAAGTGCATTTACAAAATTACATGTATGTACTTTTATAGTCAGAAATTTTATTTTGTAAAACAATGACTTCCCAAAAAATTTTAAATTATTGTCAAAACCTTATTTCTTTCATAATTTCTGGACAAATGTATTTTAAAAGGTCGTGTGAAATTTTCAGCCATTTCAAAGAAATTTTCCTCACCTGCAAGTGTTATTTAAAGTTTGGGGACCTATTAATCTATCTTTAAAAATTCTTACATATCTCTCAAACTATTCGTCGGATAATACTTTCAAATATATGTACATTCGAAATACAGTAAATATATCGATACTTTAAAATTCACAAGCTGACTTAACCCCTTAAGGTGCAAACACGCCATAAAATATTATAACTTTAAGAATTTGAAATTAAATTTTGGGTTTTTTAATTTCAACATGACCACTATTATGACATTAAACATATTATAAAAAAGGAGCTCTTAATATTTTATTTACATATATATAGTATTATTGTGTGCGAAAAGTTTTCTAAGAAATTGCAATTGGACGACCAAATACTGTAAGTATATATACTACTATATAACAGTCTTCGGTCGGATTAAAATTGGTTTCCGTTCCGACTGNCTAAGAAATTGCAATTGGACGACCAAATACTGTAAGTATATATACTACTATATAACAGTCTTCGGTCGGATTAAAATTGGTTTCCGTTCCGACTGCTAACGGATATTGTACAGTACATAGTCAATTTCTTTGCATAAGTTATAAATCTTATTTTCAGAGCTATATTTTTATTAAAAATTTTGTATCTATACATACTCGCTATTACGATTACTAGTCTATTGACCGCTCGGTTGGTGGGCAACATTAACACTCTTAATATGATTTGGTTATAGCTTATTCAATACCATGCACTAAGCTTACAATGTTGGTGTTTTTGTTTTTGGGGATTGCGCACAAGTTCCATTGACATTGCCAAATGTTTCTCTGTATGCTGATATGATTTTTACGTGGTTACAATGCCAAAATCCGAATACATAAGAGTAGCCAATAACGCTGATTGTCGCGCATGCGCAATCCACATCTCGCGCACCAAGTTACTAGTAAGCGCTAGAGTAGTCTTTTCATCTTTATTGGTTAATTGCAAGTGAATGTTGTCTTGTCACCTTACAACTAAAATGTATTGATATGCAAAATAAACTATTTTATCGCACGTTCATTCGAACCATTCATATATATTAGTATGTATATAAGCGATCATCCACAAATACATACCCATATTATGTCTAAAAAATGAATTCACTCTTTGCATTCCTATTACTTCTGTAATTGTGCGCATCGATCGTCACGACGCTAATACCCAAAGTGGGCAAATGAAATTGAAAGTGCATAGTCAGAGTTTAGACGCGTCAGTACGGTCAATCGGGAAAGATATGCGCATGACCAGCAGACATCATATTAAAATATACGGCATTCACATCGACAGAGTTTCTAATGATCAAACAAACAAAGGTTGTCCAAAAAACAAAACACACTAAATTTTTGAATATTTTTTTACTCTTCTTAATGACTTTGTAATTGGCTACTTAGTGAAAATTGTGCAGAAAATGAAAGTGAAATTACGGAGTTAATCGATTTTGTAATTTTCGTTATGTTCCAGACGTTAAACACAGCCGTGGTGCAGATCTACAAAACGGAGGGTTCCGCACATTCGCATTGGAAGAAGAAGCATACTGGTGTCGTTTGTTTTGTAAAAGATAGCGCGAAAAGATCGTATTTCTTACGAGCTTACTGTTTAATAAAAAACGAACAGATTTGGGAACATGAGTTGTACGACGCCATGAAAATGATAAAGGCGCGACCTTTTCTTCTCACCTTCGAAGGCCAAGTAAGTCACATATACAGTGGACCAATAGAGCTTACATACACCTAGTTCTATTCAATTACGGCACGTTTATTTGTTATAAAATTAATAAATTTTGTGTTTTTGTTTTCTATACATTTCAAGATACGTATATATAACTTTAAATTTATCAAATCAAAATAGTTTTTTTTTTTACACAAACAAAAAAAATTTATGCAAAATGGGCATATTTTATATCAAAAAAGTTGACGTACACTAATGATTATTTATATAAATCAAAAGTAATTACAATAGTTTTAGCGGTTTTTGGCCTACAATGTGTTGCTATTATTGTCTCTAGACATCGATGTATGCTCCCCACTCAATTTCGAATACGATTTTCCAAAAAGTTTGAGATATTTTGAATAGGATTAATGTATGGTGATTGCGGGACCTATGGAGTTATTTTTATCTCCATAACAACACTGCACGTACAAGATGAAACAGGTGTTTTGGGTCGTTATCTTGTTATAAATATAATAAGTGTATATCTATTTTATAATAACCAGTACTATCCACTACATTTCCTACTGTTTGGGGTTTTATTTTTTTCTATACATGTTTCTGAACAATTTAACAAAATAATTTATATTTTAAGTGTGCTTAAATCGGCTGTTAATAGCAACAAAATGAATTTCCAACAGGATACCGACCCAAAATACACATTGTATCTTGTACGTGCAGGGTAGGTAAGGAATTAAAAATAACTCCATAGGTCCAAAAACATGGATCATGGACTTAGTGTGTCAAAATATACTGAAATAATTCTAGAATTCGAGTGGGGAGCATACGTCGACATTATCATAATCATTGGTGTACGTAAACTTTTTTGATATGAATTAGGCGCATTTTAAGCTTTAGCATTAATTTTTTTATTTGTTAAAAAAAAGAAAATTTATATGCTATATTTAATGTTAAATATACATATCTTGATATGGATAAAAAAACCACAAAATTTATTAATTTTAAAACAAATAAACGCGTCGTAATTTAATAGAACTAGGTGTATGCAAACTTTATTGGTCCACTGTATAAATTAATAGACGTTAAATAACTTTAAGAATGCACATCTTATCCTTGCAAATATACTCTAGTTTTATTTTAATATGGAAAAAATATTACTGCCAAATTGTGAATAGTAAATGGGAAGCTTGAGCTAACTAAAAATTTCAAAATATTTTTCCAAAATTCTATTAAAAAATGCATATCTCATAGTAAAAGTATAAATTTTCATAGTCTTATTGTGAACTTTATCAAACTAAATTTTGTAATTATTTTGTATTATTATTAAAAAATAAATGATACTATATATATTTGAAGAAATATAGAAAAAAAATAGTTCATAAAAAATATACTATAATCTGCGTCAATTATATCCACTTAAAAATATCATTGTATATTAATATTGGAATTTTTACGGAAGAAAAAAAATAATAAAAATTGTACGCATTTTACCAGGATGGGCACGTAGGTTTGAATTTTGTTTCTGAGGAGGAGTGCGATTCCTTTTATAGAGCTGTGGACACAACAATTGAGACGAGAAATCGAAAGAAATTAGGTTAGAGCTCTACTCTACACCAATTTTAAAATAGTTTAATATAAAAATGTCATAAATATTTGTATTCAATATTTTATGCAGAAAAGCGGAATCGTGCTAAAGCACAAGCAGCCCCAAATATTCCCCCCCCGGTTAATAGGGACTCTATGAGACCAACGCCTGCGATCAGTCAAACGATAACGGACTCTAGCGTGCAATTGCGAAACCATCCACAAAAAATTAATTCAGTTACACTAACTCCTGGACCTAACCCAGTGGCAACATCAAAGAATTTTCTCAGCAGTAGTTTTGGTCTCTCAGGCTCATCATCCGGCAAGGACAAGAAGAGAAAAGTTACTAAGGCTGATATAAGTACACCGACAAATTTTGTGCACATAAGTCATCTCGGTTGGGATGCAGATAAGGGTTTCGATATAACGGGCAATGAGAATGACGAAGTACTCACAAGTTTCTTTGCCAAAGCTGGTGTATCTGAGAATGAGCTGAAAGATCGTGATACGCGTGCATTCATCTACGACTTTATTCAGAGTAATAATGTGTTAGCATCGGTAAAATCGGAGCGCGTTGAATCGCCAAAATCTACTGCTCCAGCAGTGCCTCCACCTGTGCCAAGCCGTCACCAGCATGTAAGTTAAAAAAAAACAAAAACATGAAACGGTTCCTAATATAAATAATAATATTTTCAAATAATTAAATCGCGGTCAGCACCAAAATGGTTCAACTGTAAGCCAAAGAACTGCACCACCACCACCGCCTCCGGCAAGACAACCGCCTCCTCCAGTGCCCACAACAGTGCCAGGTGCGACACGTACACCAGCACCTCCCACTAGACCGCCACCCATAAACGTTGCTCCACCCCCACCAGCACCACCTCAAACCATAGTGGCTGCACCAGCCACAGCAGTAAGTTTCCCAACAATTTCTCCCAAATGTATTTTGGTAATGTTTTTTTTTTTTTTAATTACAGCCACCTCCTCCACCGCCACCACCTCCACCACCACCACCAGCAATAACAGAATCACCATTAACAAATACGACTGATGCGCCGGCGGTAGAAACAAAGCGACCAACAGCAACATTGCCGGTTGTACCAGACGTTCGGAGTGCGCTCCTGGAGAGCATACGTAAGGGCAAGACATTAAAGGTATTTAAAAATATTGGAGTCATTTTATATATGTAAATAACCGTTTTAATTTGAATGGATGCAGAAAGTAGATACGGCTGCACTAAGCACTGGCAGTGGGGATTCTCATAGTGATCTTATGTCCGAAATTCGGGGCGGATTTGAATTAAAGCCGTCACATGATCGCACGCCAGCTAATCGCAACAGCGATGACGCCACTGGTCCCGCCGGTAGCGATGCTCTGGCGGTCGCTTTAAGACGAGCATTGCTCGAACGGGAACGCGTCATGCAGCCGTCAGATGATGAAAACGACGATTCGTCTGGTAATGATGATGAATGGGAGGATTAAATGCTAAATTGTATAAGTAATTTGCAATAGAGTTGTGATGTAAGCATCTGTACGTTAGCAAGGAAATAAATGTATAAACGATGAAAGCGAATGCATTATAAAGTCCAATATTTCATTGATATTCCGTTAACTCATTAAATTCTATCTAATGTATCTATGTATACATCTGTTACAGCGATCTACTATATACAAATGTATAATTACATATTCATGCCCTGAAATTATAATTTGACGTTTGTAACATCCCCAAAGAAACGTCATAAAACCTATAAAATATATAATATGTATGGTATACGTTAACGATCAGAATTATGAACTGTATGTATGTCTGTATATATGCAAAATACTCTCTTAGTATTTGAGATATTGCTTTGACATTTTGTTCAGGACCTGAAATCTCTCCCAAAGAAACTGGTCATTTGTCGGAATCGCCAGCAACACTATAAAATATACATAGCTGCCATACAAGCTGCACTACAGCATATACATAACTTCATAAAAACTGATTGATCAAAATCCAGTCTTTGTATGCAAAACTTTTATATTTGATAGGATATATTCATGAAATTTGGTATGGATTATTGTCCTAGACAAGAGTACAATTTCCGAAGAAATTGTTTAGATCGGTCCGGCATAGCATATAGCTGCTACACAAAGTACTATAAAAATCATGCTATAAATTTTATTATATCCTTGTAAAAATTGCTCCTGTGAAAGGTATAATGATTTTTTCTGTTTTCGTTTAATTTCTGGTTTCTGGAAATTGGTAATGCCAACAGAAGCAATATATTGAATGAAGAAAAAATTATAAGCGTGAGCGCATATAAAGTTTAGATATATTTCAAATTATAATTTCTTGCAATTTTAAAACACATGACCCCGTATTGGGTTCATAAGCAGTAAGAGGTTGTCATTTTAATAACGTGCCAGCCTTTTACTGCATATTTCTTAAAAACAAAAAAACAAATTACATTAAATTAATTGTTGACAGTATACTTACATACATAGTACAGATGTAAATTGCATATCCTTGCTCAATTAAAAATTTAATTCTTTACCACTAAGTAGCTAATGTTAGTATAAAGTTATAAAAATATTTCTATTTATGAACAAATCCAAAACAAGTGATAGACTTAGGGAATGTTTCTTGGAGTGAAACAAAGTTTAACTTGTACGAGTATAGCATAACAAAGAATCGACTTGAAAACTATAAACTATTGTACAAAAATAAAATATATATAAATGTATATTAGAAATATGAAACTGAATCTGAAACATAGTAAACCCAATGAAGTGGTGGAGGGAAGTATACGCGTATGTAATCGTATGTTAGTTAGCAAGGTGAATTTTTAGTACTTTTACAATTGGGAAAATATACAAGAAGACCAAAAGAGAAAAATTTTTAGGGCCTGAAATCGTTCGATCAGTACATGAACTCTTCTTAGCATTTAGTTCGGATGTATAAGAAACATTGAAAAGAGCAAAACCGAGAAACTTTAGAAACATTATTAAAGGCAGTTAATAAATATTTTAAGATTATTCTTTTCAATTTTACATTAATTACGTACGTCTGTATCTTTCGATTCTGTTATTCCTCTAGACGTTTAACATATCCGAAAGCACAGCTTGGAGTGACTAATCTAAAATACCATATATGTATGTACATAGGTCATTGATGTGCCAAAAAGTTATTCATAGATTTTTAAAAAATAAAATTTTGAAGCTGAGTCAAAACGACTGGAAGCAAATGATCTTTACGTGGAGATCAGCTTCAATTCAACAAGAACAATAATTACTTCACTTGCAACTATATATATATGACATATGTGCATATATGACACATGTGAAGTTTTCAAAAAATTTCAAATAAATTATCTTTTGTGTTTATAGGTATGTATGCATTTGATTAATATTTGAAATTCTTACTTACATCAGTTTTGCAAAGGTGCCTACCGAGATACCCAATTAAAAAAGATGAACATACAATTTTATTATACTGCAATTTCAACATAGGCACACACTTTAAATGTTTTTATTATTATATGGAATTATTTTTTGTCAATATCAGTAAAGCAATTGTGATTCTGAACTTCATTGAAACAGACCAGAATAAAACTGAGTTAATATTAATAATATGAAATAAGTATACAGAAAAATTGTTTACACCAGCTATAAAGATGCACCTACAACATAGAGCAATGAAACTCGAACAAAACCAAAATTTATCCACACTGAGATGCAAAGTAAAATCTAAAAAAAAATAATTAAAATTAGTAAAGAAGCAATACTACTAAATATATATACATATATACAAGCATGCACACTCAAACTTATATGTAGATACAAATTTATTTGCTTTTAACTCTAGATGTATAATTATTAAGTGAAAAATTATAAGTTGTAGTTAAAAAAAATATCACTTTTTTGGAAATTTTCGCTAGAGTCGGTTAATTTAGTACCAATATTAACCGTTATCTAATATAAGTTAATCTAAGTTACTTGGTAACAAGAACGCATTTAATGCAAAAAATTAGTCATTTCTTTAGAGTGTAAAGAATTAGTTGCTATACAGCTAATAAATAAAATTCAAGTATGTATGCATATTATTTGATAAATGTCAACTTATGTCATTTCTGTCATTAATTCATATGGCAGACTATTATTACATATTTAATTAAAAATAAACAGCAAAATATTTTTTTGGTGAAATATTTTTTAAAACGAAACTTCTAAGATTATTAACATATTTATTAAAATTATGTGTATGGCTAACCAAGTTAAAATATAATAAATAAAAAGATCTTTAACTTACCAAAGATATGCTACTATTTTTTTTATTTATTTTTTCTTAATTTTCAGTATACATTCAGACAAAGACTACTAAACCCTAAACTCTCCGTTCCCACGACGGTCGAATTTTTTCTGCCCCTACGACAATAAGAACAAATCCTAAACTCTGGATTTAAAAAGCCTTTACAATTGTTGGCTAGATTATTATTGCCCAAAAGGTTCAAATTCGAAGGTTAGAAGTTAAAATGTTATGCCAGTTTATTTAGCAGTAAATTATTTTATTTTATAATCTCTTTTCAAAGTCACCTTGTCGTGGTGTATGGGTTTAAGTCGCAAGGCATACTCGCTATTCATGTACAGTATCGGACAAAACATTTGCAACTCCAGTTCCAAGTTCTACATTTTTTTTGTCTTACAATGCCTTTTTCCTTTGAATTCCTTTTTGTTTTTAACGTTTATAGCGTTTTTTTTTATTTTGCCGGTTATATTTGAAAATCAAATTCAAATGTACGCCAATCCGCCGCGACAATACAATTGCAACTCTGTATTTTTCATTTCTTTTCTTCTTTGTTCGCTTCTTTTTATAATAATAATAACGGTATAGAAT
This sequence comes from Bactrocera latifrons, assembly GCF_001853355.1. Lineage (NCBI taxonomy): Eukaryota > Metazoa > Arthropoda > Insecta > Diptera > Tephritidae > Bactrocera > Bactrocera latifrons. Next base: position 38,516 of record NW_017536999.1, on the reverse strand, counting down.
TCACAAGTCATCAATCTCACGAATAATTTCGAACTTTATTAGGAACAAAACTGTCGAAATAGTGCATCGTGGACGCCGACCAAGAAAAACTGATGAAAAAACTGACAGCTCAACTGTCAAGATTATCCATTTTAAAGAACTCCGCAATTAGTAAAGCAGCTTAGGTTACCACTCTCCTCAAGAACGATCACTCATCGCCTAAATAACGCAGATTTACACAGTTACCGACCAGCGAAGAAACCGCTTATTAGCAAACGTAACCAACTAAAACGATTGTGTTCGGTAAAAATCATCTAGAATGGCCAATAAGCAAGAGGAAAACTGTTCTTTTTTGTGATGAGTCCAAATTTAATTTGATAGGAAGTGATGGCGTAAGTTTCGTTCGACGCCCACACGAACAAGCGTCTTAAAAATTTCTATTGTCTAAAAACAGTCAAGCATAGGGGATGTTCGAGTCTCAATCACTGCAGCAAGGCCTCATATTCGACGCAAAGATGTTGCAATATAAGTATCTCCAGAAAAGCAACACTCTCGCAATATTGCTGCAGTTATTTGCTTGCTCGAACATCCCCATAGTTATGGTCTGCTTCTGGTTTGGGGCCGCTTTAACGTATTAATGGTGAATGGGAAATGCAACTAAGTGGGTCTTCCACCAGGACAACGACCCGAAGCATATGGCATAGGAATAAAGTGGATGTAATGGAGTGACTACACAGTTCCCAAGCCTATGGCATAGGAAGCATATGGCATAGGAATAAAGTGGATGTAATGGAGTGACTCCACAGTTCCCAAGCCTTATTTCCTTAGAAAATTTATACGAAATTGTAAAAAAAAAAAAAGAATTGATCGCAGTAATGTGTCAAATACTGATCAGTTTTTTGAAAGGGCCCTGGAGGCATGGAGAATTATACTCCAAACCAGAGTGGATAACTCTATAGCTCCAATCCCACTGCGATGCAAAGCAGTTATTGAGAGTAATGAGTTTGCTATAAAATACTAAGTTTTCTTTTATTTTATTAAAAATAGTGAACCATTTTCTTTGAGTTGCAATTGTTTTGTCTTTTTGAATATTGAATAATGATGTTATATCGTTTTTTATATACATTAAAGTAAATTATTAAATTTGCTTTGTTTACCTTAATTAACATCTAATATTTCAAAATAAAATTAAAATAGTAGGTCTCCGGCAATTATTTGCTGTATAATCGACAATATTTTCAATATCACATTTCAGTTGCAAATGTTTTGTCCGATACTGAGTGCGGCAACCAAGAGCTGCCCTAATCCAGGTTGTCATCAAAACAAATATTGCTAATGTTTGTATTACGAATTTATTAGTAATCTATATTATGCAATTATTGATATTTTTGATACATTTTGATTACAAAAAATAATATACTTATAATGCTTTTCACGTATGTATTTAATTTACAAATTGGCAATATGGCATTGCTATATGCTATATGCTATAAAATTATTTTAACATGTATTTCAATAAAATGTGTCGTAATGCCTTCAATCCACAAAGCTTAACATTCATAAAAATAATATATATCCAGTTGGGCCTTTAGAACCAATTACCACATAAAAATTGTTATATACACATTTTTTGTATATATGTACATATATGCGAAAATTAATGCTACTCTGGTAGAGTAGATTGAGCTCATGATTAAACACCATGGTTCATGTAAATAACATGTTTACGTAATTTAAGCTTAATTTTCTTACTTAATTTAATAATTCAGCTTAAGTGCCACATTAACCAACAAAAAACTGAAAGCTATAATAAATATATATAAATCCTCTGACAAGAATTAAATAGTACATACGTATTTTTTATACTTAAAAAAAATACACATTATGGTTAAACATATGTATAATACAAAATATAATAAAAAAAAAGCTAAAACTTACCTAATTAAACCACTTCTTTACTGAATAATAGCGAAAACCAGTTGGTGTGAACGGTTCTAGCCCAACTTATAAAAAAATATCAATAGCCTAATTCTAATTGAACTTCCGACTCTTTGTAATTTTTTCACATAGTACCTAACCCTTGTTGTTTAAAATGTAGATTGTGTGTATGCCTAATTTATTTCTATTTTCATGTTATATCAGTTGTTTTTCTATCGCTGGTATCTGTAATGTTTCGTCTATCGGTGTCATTGTCGCTGGAATTGGCCGCATTCGAGCTGGCAGTTGTAGTTGAGGCAACATCGTCTTGTAATTCGCGCTCTATATTTGCATTATTGTTATTTTCGGCGATTTCATTAATGTTACTCTCATCCATCAAGAATGCATTATTGATTATTCTGCTTTGACTTGTTCCCTCAATACTGTCATTGGCACTATCACAGCATTCTAATTGGTTTGGTTGCAAGATCATGTGCGTACTTGTTGGAACGTCAGTATGTGGTTCTTGTCGCTGCATTTGTGCTTCGGCTACGCTTTCATTCATAAGATTCTCGGCCTCTTCAACGTTTTGTATTGGCGCATTCAATGTAAAGGATTCTTCAGCACCAAGTACCAATCCTTGGAAGGCTTGTGCCTCGACCATTTCTTGGTTAAGAAGGTTCTGCTCTTCTTCAACCAAGTTCTCATCCACCAGTTCAACCGGATTGTTCTGAGCAGAATTCAAAGCTATATTTATATTCGAATTTAATACCGTTTGTGACGAACTCATGACTGATACGTTATCTACTCGAACATCTGGAAATGGCTGAGCATCAAGAAGAGCATCTTTGTTTTGACTTATCTCAATGCTCATCGTATGTGGTTCGGGATGTGTATCAATGATACCACTTGTTAAATCACTACGTTCGTTGTTTCTTATATGTCTGCTTTCAAAAACATCCCCGACCTCCGTCAGTTGCCCGGCAAACGAAGGTGGAAAATTGTCGATGAACTGATTATCATCTTTTGAAAAATTATCAAAACTGGTCGAACACCCAGCAATGACACTTGCAATTTTTAATGTTGGCATTTCAACAAGAAGTTCTTTCGCATTATGCGAATACTTTATTTCATCATGGGGCACAGATGTAACATTTGTTTGCAGGAATCTTTCAGTCACCCCACCGTCGGCTTGACTGTAAATGTTTGTTATCATTAATGGAGGTGCTTGTAAATCTTCATTACTAGTGCTATTTAAATCGCACTCAGATTTCTTTTGTTCGTTGCTTCTGCTTTCCATTGACTCCGATATATCGTCAACAACTTCATTTTCACTTGACTCCTGAAACTCTGTTGCTAACAGCGGCGGCATGTCGAGTTCACGATACTCACGTTTTTCTTCTTCTACTTTTTTAATGCCTACCCAATCATCATCATTGTCATCATCTTCCTCATCTTCATCGGTTTCTTCATTATACATACTATCCGAGTCCTCATCGTTTTCAGAATATTGAGATTCTTCACCATTTGTTCGATTTCCGTTGGGTATGGCATTTGCCACGATATGTGTATTTGTCATCTCGACGTCGGACACATCAAGATCTTTTTCTTGTTTGATTTGAATAGTTGCGAAATCAATATTATTTAAATATTCCTGCTCCGCCATCTCTCTTACGGACAATTGTAATGTCTCTGTCGCAGAGGAATTTGTAGCCGACTCATACGCGTTAAATATATCCTCATAACCACGATCAACTGGTTCAGGTTTAATTTGAATTTGGGGAAGATACCCTAAATTGGCTTGAGAAATACCACTGTCGATATTTGCGCTTATCTTATTAACTCCTGATGTAGACTTGTATGCCTTCGCCGTTCGCGATGGGGTCCCAATCTTCTGTTCTGTACGTTTATGTTTAACAACTTTATGTACGCTTTTCTCAAGTTTACGTTGTACCATACTTGTAACTGGGATGTTAGAATTTGAATATTCACTATTACAGTCTGATTCTCTCTCAATTTCACTTCCTTGTTCATGTTCCATCTGCACACCACAACTAACGTTAGCGATTTGAAATAAGCGATCTAATTCTGCTTTGTTTGGCTTAATATCCTCAACTTCGCCTTCAACACAAGTAGGCTGTGCTGTCGCTGCTTCACTAGATTCATCATTAGCCTTGCCTTGGATACCGGACTCGATATTATCGCTGAATTCAACGCCACTTGAAATTGCAGATATTTGGAATTGCGGTATTGGAATTGTGGTCATGACCGTTGGCTCTAGATGTAACGCTTCATTACTATCTAATTTATTACTATCATATTCCTCGTCAGTTTCATCCAGTTGCTCTTGTTTTACAGACCCTAATAACTTTTGATTTGACATAGTACCACCAGCAGCTTCAGATTCGTTGTGCACAGTCCCATTCCCAGACAAAAGATCATTTTCATCCAACTAAAAGTAAATAAACCGTATTATCATATTTTCATATTTAACTTCAACTGTTTTGAACCTTTCGTTGTACTTACCGCCTTATCTTTACTACGCATAGCATCTTTCCGTTTTTTCTTCTTCTTTTTTTTTTCTACGCGGACACTTTGTTCTTCGACAATCGATGAATTTAATGTGCCATGTTCTTTTTTGATCTTCAATTTCAATACTGGCATTTTAGTAGTTGGAGCTAAATTCCCATTATCTACGTCAATCACTTCTTGCTTAATATGCACAGCACTTTGAGCAAAACATTCCTCGGCTGGTTCACGTTTCATTGCTACTTCAGCTGTTTCCCCTTCACCATCATTATTCGAATCATCATCATGCTCATCATCATCATCATCATCTCCACGGTGAAAACCGTCATCGTTCGTCATATCAGCCTCCTCCGCTGTGTTGGCGGTTTCATCGGATGGTGCTGGTGTTTCGGAATCAATTCCTACATGAACCTCTGGCTCATGCTTAATGCTCACCAGTACATCTAATGTTGATTTCAATAAGTTATCTACCCTTTTAAGATCTTTTCGAGAGACTCCTTTTTTACTGCCCTTTTTTCCGGACATTTTTCCATCGTCAATTTGTGTTCCAGTACCATCGCTGGTATATTCTGTTGTACTACAACCAAGACTAGCAGCAAGAATTTCAGGCGTCGAAATACGAGTTAACGACACAATGGGCGTCATTTCCAACGATATGCCAGCGTTGCGAGCAAACGATTCGGCAGCAGCGGCCTCTACTTCGTTTTCATTTTTAATACGAATTGTGGATTCGGCTGCGAGAGCAGCGACTGGTATATGTTTTGAGTAATTCAAATAAACTTTTGCACAGTGAGCTGCATGTCGCTGATACTCAATCTCATTACGTAATTGACGATTACAACCCGCACACTTTTTAGTCCGTACTGCACATAAATGTGTATTATAAAGAAAGTTCGTTAAAAAAGTGTGACGACATTGAGGACATTCACGATCAAGCACCCACAAATTTGGAGGAATTTCCACAGTGTGATCCCGTAGATGTCTGTTAAGAAGTACTTTTAAACTCAAATCTGTTTTATGAAAAAATACCTATATGTACCTTGAATACGCATAGGAACTTATCAACGATTGGCCACAATGTCCGCATATGTAAGGCGTTTTACTTAACTTATGCCATAACTGATGACTTTTGATGTCGTTAGTTTTTTTTATAGTTTCATTACAAGCGGTGCAAATATATCGTGGTATGTTTGGCGTATGTACTGCCCCAATATGTTGATCCAATTTTACTTTGCTAATAAACCCTTGATCGCATATATTGCACACATGTCGAAACTTCGTGTTATGGATATTCGTAGATGTTGGTTTCTCCATATCCATGGGTTCTTCTTTTCTGCGAATATTTAGAAATATAATTGTCATGAAAATTATGCAGTACAATTGTTTTCTTCATTATTAAAAATTTCATATTATATCTTAGATAATCCATTAACCAACATACTTCTTTTAATACTATATATTGTTATTTATACATATTTACATTTCATCTTTAGGCTTTAAACTTTTATCAACTGTTTTCCCAAATTTCCCTTTCTTTTTTGTGTCTGATGGCTCGTTTAAACGTTGCTTTTTATTTGTCAGCACTATTGGGCCGGTTTCCCGCTTTATTTCAGTTGTTTCCATTCTTGCAATCTCATCTGATTTTCGCTTACGTCCACGTTTTGCACAGGCTTCCTCTTTTATATCAATACTAGGTTTAACATCTGCATTAACGATCTAAAACAATAAACACTTTAAAATTATGTTTCAACTTCTATAGTTTTTACCTTTTTTTGTGCCCCGCCTTTCAATCCAAGTAACTTCCTCGTTTGAACATCTGTGGCGTAACACATTTCACGAAATTCATAAAAATCATTGATTTTATCCACGCAAAGTCCACAAACACTTTGAGGCATTCTATCATCCTTGCAAACCTAAAATAACAATTGATCAACTTATTTCATTGTAAGAAATTATACATGTTGTATATCGTTTACTGTAATGCCAATGCATTGAATAATTTTTTGGTGCAGTTTCAATTCGCCGTCACAGTCTACCGGCTCCTGATCTTCAGTATTAGCATCCAAAATGTCGAACTTGTCTTCTCTATCGATTCCACAAAGACGACATATTTTATACAAATTCGCCTTCAACGCTTTATCTATCTTGAATGCAAACGACATTCTCACACAAACCGAGGTTTTGTTAAGAAGTTAAAAAAATAGCTCTCGGGTTTACCCAACATAAAGGACTAATGTAGCTAATTATTTTACAATCAATAACGGCGTTATTATATTTAGTAAAAAATCTTTACTAATTAAGTATTGTTTAACAATAAAAAAAATATCGGTTAAAAAATCAATTCTGTTTAGACATTTCCAATTAATTTATATGAAATAGTAAAATTGGAAACACCACCGCACACGAAAAATTAGACTCTCAAATTGTCATTACAATTGTGAACTATTGAATAAAAGAAGAAGCGTTAGACAACAAACTCAGGGTATCCGTCAGTCTTTATAACTTAAAATTATTTCTTTACACAAAACATTCGTTAAGTCGTTTTTGAACATTATAGATAAATTGGTTTCCAACCCAACTTGTTGATATTTCGAAATTCGGTAATATGGTAAAAGAAAAAATTTCGATAAGTCTCAAAAAAATTTCAACTGCTAACAAACAGTTAGTAATTAAACATTACTCAATTTATTTAGGAAGAATATTAATAGAAAATTGGTAATTTATAATGGGAAATTATAAAATTCAATCTACATTTGAACTTCAATAACTTGAACCCCCATTCGACTTAGAGAGTTACGGAGGGAAAATTGTATGAAATTTCCTTCGATTTATTGAAGTTCGAGTTATGGAGTTATTTTTAATTAGCTATTACGTACCAGCCAAATACTAAAACTGAACGAGGCAACCAAAAATATCGATATATTAAAATAGAATTATTCGACCGTGAGACACTTCGATTATAAAGAATCGAAATAGTATTCCGAGAAATTCGTAGAAAACACAAATATAATAACTTCTATCTTAACTATAATAATGTAAATATTGTAAATACTACTAGTCTTAAATTCCTAGGTTTAATATTTGATAAGAGACTTACTTTTAAGGAACATTGTATAAAACTACGAAAGCAACTAGTTTCTAGGCTTAATATAATTAAGTATCTATCATCAAAATATTGTTTAATTCACATTTCTTCTCTCATCAATATTACAAGAGCTTTAATTAATTTTATCTAAGATTGATTATGGTATCCCTATCTATGGCAATTGTGCCAAAAGCAACATAAAGCAAATCTTTGCACCATATCATGCAGCCGTTAGAAGAAGTATTCGGGCATTCCAAACATCACAAATAAAGTTCACAATAACGGAAGCCGGACTCCCATCCATCGAGGAAAGAGTTTTACATACTTCGCAAAAGCTTATTCCAAAACTACTATTATGTAATAACAAGCTCTTATAAGGTATAGTAAAAGCCAAATGGACCGACAATACAAACTCCAATACTTCTTCCACTGTTTCTAAATGCATTAAATTAGCTAAGGACCTAGGTATAACCACTACACCTGAGGAAAAGTCTATTTCTTGTGCCCCATCACGGCTACTCAAAGAATCTTCGTTCGAGCTACATCTTCAAAAACATCATAAAAATAACACCAATTCCAGGGTATATCAAAGTTTGTTCAAAGAGCTCATTGTGCAGCACGACGTAGATTGGCAACTCATTTTTACTACCGCTTCGAAGGCCGACTTCTACACGTCTTTTTTTGTTGATAACGTTGGAAATACGTTAAAAGCTGGACTCCTGCACAATTACAGCTCAGTATACACCGCAGAAGCAGCAGCCATCTATAATGCGCTATCCCTAGTACAAAGCTCTAACTTAAAAACATTAATATGTACTGATAGCAAGTCTACTATCTCAGCTCTCCTAAATGCATCTCACAAATCCTATTTCATTGCGCATATTAGAAACATACTAATTGGGAAAACAAACACAAAAATTATGTGGATCCCTGGACACGCCGGTATTACTGGATATGAATGGTTGTCTTCGACTACATCGAAAAAACGACATAATTCATTTAATTGCTTCTAAACATAAAAGCTATAAAAGTTAATGCTTGGAAGAATGTGCAACACCACTACGCCATCTGCAACCAAGAGGGCAAAAAACCTGCTTATCCGCCATCAGGCCGTTGCCAAGATATAAAAGCCTTTGTTCGTCTTCGTCTTGGTCATACGTCATTAACGCATTCCCATTTATTAAATGGAAACCTTAATTCATCCTGTCTATATTGTAGTTCTCTCCTTCTCTATAACACATCTTCTAGATGAATGCACCTTCTTCAATTCAGCAAGGACCAGTATATTTCAGAATAATAAAGTCTTGATTTATTAAAAATATCGTCTATTGTAAACATTACTAAAATATCTGAATACCTATCTCTATATTTTTAGTTCATAAAAACATATTGCTTGTGAATAATTCTTAAATGGAAGGTTCCATCTTTATTATTTAAGTTGTTTATATTAAAACCGTGAGCTGAAGCTAGTGCTGTTTATGTTTAATGTATAATAATAATTGTATTATTATTTTACAAATAATAAATAAATAATCTTTTTATGAACTAAAAAAAGCGTCAGTAAAAATGAGTGGCCAATCTGCGTAGTGCTGCACAATGAGCTCTTTGATATACCCTGGAATTGGTGTTATTATACTCTCGCAACAAAGTTGCTAAAGAGAGTATTATAGTTTTGTTCACATAACGGTTGTTTGTAAGTTCTAAAACTAAAAGAGTCAGATATAGGGTTATATATACAAAAGTGATCAGGGTGACGAGTAGAGTTGAAATCCGGATGTCTGTCTGTCTGTCCGTCCGTCCGTCTGTCCGTCTGTCGGTCCGTCCGTGCAAGCTGTAACTTGAATAAAAATTGAGATATCATGATGAAACTTGGTACACGTATTTCTTGGCTCCATAAGAAAGTTAAGTTCGAAGATGGGCAAAATCGGCCCACTGCCACGCCCACAAAATGGCGGAAACCGAAAACCTATAAAATGTCATAACTAAGCCGTAAATAA
>NW_017536999.1:18518-28819 GCF_001853355.1 Bactrocera latifrons | reverse complement strand
GAAAACTACTATAGCTATGTCAACCAAACTGTATAGAGTCGTTTCTTTTAGGCATTCTCATATACAGTTCAAAAATGGAAGAAGTCGGACAATAACCACACCCACCTCCCATACAAAGGTTATGTTGAAAATCACTAAAAGTGCGTTAACCGACTAACATAAAACGTCAGAAACACTAAATTTGGAGATGTAGCGCGAAGGAAGATTCTTTGAGTAGCCATGATGGGGAAAACGAAATAGACTTTTCCTCAGGTGTAGTTGTTATACCTAGGTCCATAGCTAATTTAATGTATTTAGAAACAGTGGAAGAAGTATTGGAGTTTGTATCGTCGGTCCATTTGGCTTTTACTATACCATATAAGAGCTTGTTATTACATAATAGTAGTTTTCGAATAAGCTTTTGCGAAGTATGTAAAACTCTTTCCTCGATGGATAGGAGTCCGGCTTCCGTTAATGTGAATGTTTAGGATTATTTACATTAATTAAGTTTATTTTCTAAATAATGTGAAGTCTGATCTGGCAATACTGTTTTATATAAGCTTTCTATTTCTCATATCTCTTTATCATTCATTTCTGTTTGTTATTATCTTTGTTTGTTAATGTTTCGAAGTTACGGTATTTTAAATGCCTTTGTACTCCTATAAATACCGGAGGACAAGTAAGTACAACCTCTTCTAATCTGATTGTAACTCAGTGCTGATGGTACTCATCTCAATAAAGCATTCAGAACTCTACCCGCTGGTAAAATTAATTATTTAACATTTTGGTGCCTCCTGTGAGGACAAAAATGTTTTAATTTATTTTGTAATTATTTGTTATTGCGGTTGTGTGATTTCAGGCGAAACTTAATTGGCAATCATCGGCGGTAAAAGCAATAAAGCGCATACATGCACGTGTCTCGGATGGTGCCATGGAAAGCCGTGATATGTTTCACCTCCAACAAGAGCTTAAGTCGCTTGGATCACATTTTGAGCGCTTCATGGAGAACTATAATCGTCTGGTTGAATTAGCTACGTCCACCGATATGGGGCCACATGATGCACTTTTGGAATCAGTAGAGGAGCTGTATACTGCGGCATGCAACCGGCTTAATCGTCTTATCGCATCGTCAAGGGTTGAGTCTAATGCCGCTGACGGACACAAAACTGTCCCACGACATCTCTGGATGGTCATTTGGTTGATCTCAAATTAGACCCGTTAGCTTTCCCGTTGTTTGATGGAGAAATGTGCAAATGGTTAGCGTTCAAAGATGCCTTTGAAACACTGGTACATAATTCGACGTACCCAGAAGCGTTTAAGTTGGGAAAACTTCGGCAGGCGGTCAATGCGGCTACTGTTCCTTTAATTGGTGGAATATATTCAGGTGGCTATCAGAAGGTTTGGAAGGCTCTCAAGGACCGCTATGACAACAAGAAACAGCTAGCGGAAATACACGTATCCCGTTTTCTTAATCTCAAAACCGCTACCCATAAGTCATCGCAATCGTTATTGACTATTGCGGATACGGTTCATGAGTCTCTGCTTGCATTGCGTGTTATGGACATTCCCATAAACCAGTGCGACGCATTGGCTATACCAATCGGGATGGCCAAGCTTCCAGCCGTAACTAAGCGTGATTGTTGTATGAGGTGCTCCACCACAGAGATACCACAGCTAGAAGATCTACTGAAATTTCTGAAAAGACGTGCTCATAGCCTAGCTCCTGAACCATCGGTCTCATTAATATTTTGCCGTCAGCACCGAGCACTGAGGGCGCATGTCGCTACTACAATTGCCAAGTGTCCTGTAATATTGGCTCTTAACATCGAGCAACGATTTGAAGCCCTTAAGAGATTGAAATTGTGTTACAACTGTTTACGTTCGAGTCATGCCTATCGTCAATGTTCGTCTGGTAATTGTCGAAATTGTGGTCGCAAGCATAACACGATCCTATGTCGACACAAATTCAACAAGACGTCAACGTTTTCTTCTACAACTACGCCAGCCATATGCAATGAGGTACCTGAGGAGGTGCCGACAACCACAAGCAAAAGCGCGTGCATATGCCTTTGGAGACGCATCGGTACAGCGAGTGGCACGAGTTCGGTGTGATCCCGGATCACACGTTAGCTTTATAACGGATCGTCTAGCAAACTGTTTACAGCTGTATCGACGAAAATGTGACTTGATGGTAGAATGAGTAGGTGCGACCATCAATACTAGAGTGAAAAGTAGCGTTACTTTCACTCTGAGATCAACAAGATCTAATTTCGAAATGCTAATTGATGCATTGGTCTTATCGTCTATTACTTCACTAACTCCAGCAGTGAAGATTGACATGAAACAATGGCCATACTTAAGAGGCATAGATTTGGCGGACAACCAGGAATTATCAATCTTCTTATTGGCGCGGACGTGTGGGGGCGTCTCATAGAAGGTGGAGTCATCGATGGAAGACCAGACGAACCTTTAACCCAGCGTACCCGCTTCGGATGGGTGGTGTTTTTTCCAGCAGCAGTGACCGCTGCAAAGGAATCATTGCTCATACTCACCACTTCGCTAGACAGGGAGAAGACCGGTTGGAGAAACTGGTGTCAAAGTTCTGGCAAATGGAGGAAATAGCGGTGGTTGACGATCTGCCAGATAACGAGTGTGAGCAGATTTTCGATACCACTCATAGCCGTACCCCAGACGGCCGTTATATGGTACATTTAGCCTTACGGCGAAAGGCAACGGAACTGGGTGACTCGTACATACTGGCATTACAGCAGTTTCATAGACTAGAGCGTCGTATGGTTGCGGATCCAGTCCTTAGAGAAAACTACATTTCATTTATGAGGGAGTACTGTCTCTTATACACATCTAGATGTGTATAAGAGACAGCGTCGTATGGTTGCGGATCCAGTCCTTAGAGAAAACTACATTTCATTTATGAGGGAGTATGCAACACTTGGTCACATGGAGACAGTACAACCACCTTACGATCACACCAATTGCTACTACATTCCTCATCATGTGGTCACGGCAAAGTTACGCGTCGTGTTCAACGCTTCGGCACCTACCAGCACTGGAATCTCACTGAACGATATTCAACTGGTAGGTCCAACACTGCAGGATTCGTTGAGTAGTATACTTTTACGTTTTCGTCGCTATCGAGTGGCGATAACTGGGGATATAGAGAAGATGTTCAGGCAAGTGCTGGTTGCACCTTGGGACTTATCTTGGAACTGACCATTACCTGACGATCTTCGCCGCGAATGGCTGAAGTATCGGTCACAGCTTTCAGAGCTTAATCAGAATTCGAATTGAGCGGTGGATGATCCACGCGTTGAAACATCATTTAACGGGTTTTGCGATGCCAGCTCACACGCATTTGCAGCCGTGATTTATGCAAAGACGTTCAACACAGACGGTTCTGTACGTTTCACTCTTCTGACGATACATACCAGGGTTGCTCCACTCAAGGCTGCTACTATACCACGCCTGGAACTTGCGGCAGCGTTACTTCTTGCCGAAACATTCCAAAACGTGCGGAATCCGGGCCGGATGTTTAGGATTATTTACATTAATTAAGTTTATTTTCTAAATAATGAGAAGTCTGATCTGGCAATACTGTTTTATCTAAGCTTTCTATTTCTCATATCTCTTTATCATATTTCGAAGTTACGGTATTTTAAATTCCTTTGTACTCCTATAAAGACCGGAGGACAAGTAAGTACAACCTCTTCTACTCTGATTAACTCAGTGCTGATGGTACTCATCTCAATAAAGCATTGAGAACTCTACCCGCTGATGAAATTAATTATTTAACAGTGAACTTTATTGGTGATGTTTGGAATGCCCGAATACTTCTTCTAACTGCATGATATGGTACAAGAATTTGCTTTATGATGCTTTTGGCACAATTGCCGTAGATAGGGAGACCATAATCAATTTTAGATAAAATTAAAGCTCTTGTAATATAATATGAGAGCAGAAATGTGAATTAAACAATATTTTGATGATAGATACTTAATTATATTAAGCCTAGAAATTAGTTGCTTGCCTAGATTTGTACAATGTTCTGCAATGTTCAATAAAGCGTAGTTCTTTGATATTAAAGTTTTGGTGTGGTGGAATGTAAATTGTTAGGATGGTTAATTTAAATCCAATAAATATTCCTATTGTTATTGTAGAAATATTAAAACATGTAGGGAGAAATTTGTGTGGGAAGTCTTTTTTATTAAAATAGCAATACCTTGTTTGTCAGTGTAATTGTTGTAGAATCCGTTCATATTCCATTGGAGAAATTTGAACATTTATTAATAATGTGAGTGATTGAGAAAAAGGAGAGGAGGGATAATGAGAGTTATTGGTCTTCATGGTCTGATGTGGTAATTATATGAGGTGAGATATATTCTGAATAAGTAGGTGGAGCGGGAATATTGATATTGTCTGTAGAGAGAGAGAGTTAGTTTGGATTTTAAGAGAATCTGTTGTGGATATTTTAGGAATGAGTGGTATGCTTATTTTGGTTGGGTTTGTTTTTGTTTGGGTAAGCGTTAGGTTAKKAAGKTTTTTTGTTGTTTCTTTTGTAGTTTCATTTGGTGAGTTTAAATGGTTATCGATTGCGAAATTGTTTTTGTTTACTATCATGGTTTGTTTTTGTTGTGGAAGAGGATAAGCTGTTGGAGATTTTAGTACAGTGTCTGTGGAGAGTGGTAGGGGAGGAGATGATGTGTGGTGGGAAATCACGTTTGTTATTTGCTTATTTGTACTTTCATTATATAACAAAAGCGAAAGAAGTGTTTGCGGGGGTCAGATGTAATTGTTGTTTGTATAGCCTTAGCATTGAGAATTTATTTTCTGTTTTTATTTTTAGAATATTTTTGGATTGTAGGTATTTAGGACAAGAGCGTGAAGAGGAAGGGTGATCGCCTGAGCAATTTGCACAAAATGTGCGGTTGCATGGCGAGGGGAGATGAGAAGGGAAACTGTACATATCGCAGGCAGGGTTGTTGTTGCAACGTTTCGCTGTGTGACCTAGAAGCTGGCAACTCTTGCACCTCATGGGGTTAGGGAAATATGCTCTAATCCGCATTGTACGCCATGAGACTTCGATTTTTTCTGGAAGTTTGTAGAGGTCAAATGAAATAAGTATCACACCACTAGGTCTTTGTTTGCCTTCTACATTTTTTGTGAATTTATACACAAAAGTAACTCCCTGATCTTTTAAGTTGTCAACAATTTCATCTTCAGCAATGTCATTTAGAAATGGAGCCTAAATTGTACCTTTAGAGCAATTAAAGTTGTCGTATAACTTAACTTTAATATCGCAAATTCCATTTAATTTCTTTGTTGGAAGAAATTTTTCAGCGATCTTCCGATTTTTAACGAGTAAGAGTAAATTACCATCACGTAATTCGGTGATAGATAAAATTTCCTTACTTATTGATTGTAAGCTTTTATGCACAGCGAAGCAAGAGTATTTGGAAAGTGTTTTGTTCGAATCTGCTGCAGATATTAGAACAAACTTTGGGCAATATTTTTTAATTTGAGGCAGTTCTGGAAAAATTGCAAGTGGTTTGTATGCAAGTTTTTTCCTTTTGGGGTTGGGGCTAGAGACAAGCAAAGCAAACCTGTTTCCCCGAGATTAGGCGGCTCTCCTCTATACCTAGTGCTCATTATGTTTAATGTATAATAATAACACTAGTCTACAGGCAATATGCAACTGATTGGCTATTGGTGTTTTTATATTAAATTAGGTGTACTAATAATCAATTCATATTTAAAAATTCCGTACCACGTAAGATTTTTAAGAATTTCAAAATTATTTTTTTTACGTAGTATTAAGTAAATTTTTTTTTCTACTTGCGCCAAATCCATATATACCTTGAGTTATTTGTTAGTCGAGAGTATTTATGACATTTCTCGTATGTCTTATCTGTATTCTTTCTTTTTTATCAATTTAAAACTTGAAGGTAGTTGTACATTTATTGCGATAGCCGTGGAAAGTGAGATTTTTTGATTAAAATGTCTAAAGTACGAAAACGTGGTTGTAATACATGGACTGATTCATTTTGTTATGTTTGTGGCTTGTATACACCTAAGTCTCACGCCAGATTAATAACTAAAGTGACTGAATTAGCATATCTCAAGTATTTTGGTTTTCCGATAGTGAATCAAGATCGGAATCGGACTCCTCATATTTGTTGCCAGACTTGTATGTCAAACTTAAGCCACTGGCTCTATGGAAATAGATCATCAACGCCCTTTGCTATTCCGATGATCTGGTGTGAGCCGACAAACCATGCTACCGATTGCTATTTTTGTATGACAAACGTATGTGCATTTTCAAAAAAAAATAAGCACGAAATTCAATATCCCGACATATCTTCAGCTGAACAAATTTTAAGAATTTCAAAATTCATTTTTTACATTCACATTTGAGTTTTTTTCCTCAAAATTTGGGTTCCGTCAGTGATGAATAGGGAGAGAGGTTCCCCGAAGATATTATAACAATGGAACAGAGATATCAAGGCCGCTGGGATCCTGCAATGATGAGGGATTATTGTTGGTTCCTAATGAGAGAAAGTAATAGAGAATACAAGAAAAAATCGCCATTTGCAAAAAGGAAATCTACAAAACATATTCAATAGTTATATGTATTTATTACATGATATAATAAACGTCATACATAAAGTAAAAACTTTTTTTATTTTTAAATTTTATCAGTATATTAGTCAACAGGGCATTTTTCAAACATTTCTTCAAGGAGACTTTTTTTGATGTAACTGGAAAACTGTACGTGATGTTTTTTTTTACCTTCTAATTCAAACCTAGGAACCTTCAAAGATAACGATGCACGCAGAGCCAAGACAGTTGCATTTTTTCGCTTTTTATTTATAGACTTGTGTAATTGTATTATTATTTTACAAATAATAAATAAATAAATAAAATAAATATTCTTTGAGTATAATTTAATTTGTGAAGCTTCAGTTGCTTTAGTTCAAAGTTAAATATGTGTCCAGAGCTATATTGTTATCATTCATTTGGACGACGGGATGATGGGTGACTTGTAGAATTTGGTCCAAATTCCTCGAGACAGTACTTTACTTCTCAATTGGCTATTTTGTCCGAAGTAGCACCTGTTGGCAAGACTTATTCTGCTTTGGATTTGGAGGCTGAGGTTGGTGTTAATGCTGGTTCCCAGATAGATGAAGGTATCTACGACTTCGATATTATAACTATCAACAGTGACTATTGTATAAACCTACAAGTAATAAATCCTATAAATCCTATTCTATATTATAGAATGACAGAAATTACATTAGAATGCAATAGAATGAGGAAAGACTCAGGGCAAAAGCCCAGGCAGTTCGTTAGGGTTTCCTAATTATTCTACCACTAAAAAAATGCCTTAGAAAAGACACGGGTGTGTTGCCGTGTTATGCTATCCAATTTATTATTTTAAGTACGTTTTTGTTAAATTTTTAATTATATATAAATATAATATTATATCAAAATATTGGTAAATGTTTTCTATTTTATTAAAAATATTTCAAGAATATATCTATTATTGTTTAAATAATTAAAAATTGTTTTGTTTAGTATTGTATATATTATATGGGTGAAAATTCCTCTTTATTAATTTTAAGCTCTTTTATTTGAATCTCTGTGCCGAAAAAACAATTATTTCGATCAGCTGTTGACGATCATATGATTCTTTTGTTACTTGTATATTTCTACAACCACAGTGACTTGGGAGTCGTTCGCTACCAGACCCATTTGTTTCGCTTCCTCACCTTATTCAGTCTGAAGAAATCAGAACTAACGGCACAATCGTTGTGGCAAATGATTTAATTTTTATCATCGCAATACAAATTAAAGCTAATGTCCAGTTTAATTAATCCATTTTGTTTTTTTTTTTTTCTTTGTTAAAATTTTCCAGCTGTTTAATTATTTGTCAAATCTAAATTTTTTATTTGACAACAGCAATGAAATTTTTATTGAAAATTGGAATAGCAAAAACGAAGTGAATCAATTGTTTAATTTTCTCTGCTCTAGTCACAAAATACTGTCTCATATACATATGTAACCTGATAGCAAGTAGGTCACAAAATTAATTATTAATAATTAAAATATTAATAATTATTACTAA
This sequence comes from Bactrocera latifrons, assembly GCF_001853355.1. Taxonomy (NCBI): domain Eukaryota; kingdom Metazoa; phylum Arthropoda; class Insecta; order Diptera; family Tephritidae; genus Bactrocera; species Bactrocera latifrons. The sequence goes on along the minus strand of NW_017536999.1, from coordinate 20,700 downwards.
TAACTCTTAAGAGTTATTGTTTTCCATTTGGAATATACTGACACTTCATTTATAGAGATCATCGAATGTTGGTTTTATATTTTGTAAAAGTTAAAAAAACATTATCACTAAATTTCTTAATTATTGTGATTCAAAGTCAACATTTTATTTTTATTTTTAAGGGGCGATTCTGTACTGTAATACAGTTATAAGTCTCTAAATTTGAGATATTAATTAATTACATTCACTGGTCAGCGCATTCATTCGCGAGTGAACAGTTAAAGCGACCAGACGTGTACTCGAGAGCAACCAACAAAACCCGAAAAAGGCGAAAAAAAAGAATATATATAACATATCAACAAACAAAATTAAAAACAGGACATACTATAAATATACAGACACAAATATAAAAAAAAAAAAATAAAGACAAGAATAAACAAAATGCACCTCGAAGGGGAGGAGCCAGGCACCTAATCAGCCAACAACAACATAAGAAGCCGAAGGAATAGCCGAACAAGAACAACAACAAAACAATCCGCAGGCAGTACAACAAGCGCGCAGGCACAAAAAATGCGACAATGATACCCACAAAGAACAATATATTGTATACCTAGACAAAAAAAAACAATAACGATAAAGAAAGGGCACCAATTAACGCGATCTCAGTTAACAAATGGTTACAGGGTAGCAAGACGGAGGACATTCTAGATATCACAAAAATAGGATTTGGAAGATGTAAAATCTCATTTAAAAACGGGAAAGCAGCAAACAAATTTTGTGAAAAAACAAGCGAGCAGCATGAACCGAAGATTTTTGCCCACATTGTTTCTAAAATGGGCATAATATTCGACATACCAACGGATATTACGGAAGAGGAACTAATGGAAAACATTGTTTCCCCAATAAAAATCTTAAAAGCTATGAGAGTGAACAGGACGCGAGAGGGGATGAAGGTTCCCACACGAAGAGTTAAGATAGTGTTTGACGGTCTGGAAGTACCGAGGGAAGTGACTTTCGGTTACACCAAGGTAAGGCAAGAATCAAGGCCTACGCAATCAAAAGGATAACCACCCTAGAAACCTTACTATGAAAGAAGCACAAACTTAATATAAAAATTTTCTGGGAAACCGCTTCGAACTATTGAACAACAACGCGGTCCTTGACACGGAATATTCCCAACTACAAAAAAGGAGAAAAATCCAGACATACAACAATACAGCAGAATCAATGAAGCATGAACAATTCTCCTATGCCAAAATCGCGAGATCGAACAACAACAAAATAAGAGAAGAAAACAATGCACAAAAGACCATGGAAGAATGGAAACAAGCAACGCTAGAAAACGCAATAACAACGAATAACAAAGTACTAGCATACCCCACCAATTTAGACAAATACATACCAAATACATACAAAAACAGGACGACTTCGCGACAAAAATCAACCAAACGATAAACAACTGCTTAATACAAAACGCAACACAAGCTAATAACAAGGCCCTATATGAAGCCTTAATATATATCCAAAGTACTTTAAAACAAATGACAGTCACTTCAGATCTATGAAAAATTAACAAAGATAACCCATAACATGACGGCAAAGATACAAATCTTACAATATAACATACGAAGTTTAAAAAAGCAGGTAAACAAACCATTATTAGAAATGTTCATGCATAATAACGATATTGATATAGCAATCCTCTCAGAAACTTGGCTTAATAACAACATTAAAACAAGCCTTAAAGACTACAACTATGCCTTCGCAAATAGGCGAGATGGATATGGCGGAGTAGGAATTTATATAAAGAAAACCCTCAAACATTGAAAATATAGATATCACCACACTCAACTTCAAAAACAACTTGAATGTTATCAGCGTATACTGTCCACCCAATTCAACAGCAACAAACTTTAAAAATGACATTGATATACTTTTCACCTATACCAGACAACTACATGGCACAACGGTTATATGCGGAGACCTGAACGCAAAAGCAGCATCCTGGGATCACCAAACAACAAAAGCACGATTCTAGAAAATATAGCAACAGACAACGGATACCACTGTCTCAACGATGGCACTCCAACATTTATACATAATAATATATCATCAGCTATAGATGTAACATTCGTGAACAACTACTTACAGCACAGGTGGAAAACTTACAACAAAATAACCAACAGCAACCACAGTCCCATCA
>NW_017536999.1:0-14308 GCF_001853355.1 Bactrocera latifrons | reverse complement strand
TGACGTTTAGCAATTGCTCTCTCATTTCCAGTGAGAGAGAAGTTGGGGATCTCATTATCTCTGGTTCGGTAATGAGAAAAAAACTCGAACAGAGTTGCGCAACACAAGTTGCTCGTGTGAATGCAATGGGCAACAGCAAAAGAGAATCGCCCGAGAATCAGCAACAAAAGTTGCTTCGTGTAATAGCCGACTAATAAACTCTAGGTTTGTTTACATACGTATACTCAACTCTAGAAATTCTTAGGGTGTTGTGTAACACTTTTTTTGCTACTTTCATGTTAATCAGGGTGTTATGTTAGCATTTGAGCTACATATAAATTTTAAATTTTGATGATTAACACTTTAAAAGATATTAAGTAATGCAAGTGTTTACGTTCTTTAAGTGATTATATTGAATTACTTTGAATATCTGTTCAATTTTATTAGGATATTACGTGTTATTTAATGTTAAATCAGTTGTTTTCTTTTTTGTGCAATTTTTAAACACGCTTCAAGTATTACTAAATTTTTGCACGCAGGAGGATACAATCTTGGGTGGTAATTTGTCGTTTGACATACGTATACAAATTTTCGTTAGCCGTTATAGGAAAACATCAATTAGAAATTGAGTTTAAACAGAAAGATATGTTGAAGTTTTTAATAAGAATACATACTAGTGTTATTAATAAAGTTTATATTAAAACCCATATAAGTGTAAGGAACCGAACACCTAAAAAAGCCGGTAACGCACCTTATTGCAAACCTCAGGGGTGGTATGGAAAATGCAAAACTTAAAGATTCAAAACTAAATTATTAAAAATACTTATAATGTTAATAAAATTCGTTTAAATTCGTTGGAATAAAGAGTATATGAGAAATACATATGCCAATACACTCAATAATCTGAAAATAATTGTATGTATACATTTATATGCTTTCACATACTTTTAAAGAAATAGATATTGTACCGTTTCTATCAGTTTTATCGTAAATAGTATAGGGATGAAAATTACCACCGAGAAATCTAAGAACAAGGCTGCATTTTATGAATAAGAACTTACTATATAACGAATAGCTGACTACCCGTAAATGATATTTTAATGGGCGAAACGTGACACACTATGTCGTTTAAATCAAATATTAGTAAATATAAGGCATTAATAAATAATTTCCTTTTATATTTAGCAACAATATTTATAGTTTTTGTTATTTAATAGAATAAATTTGCTAAGTATTTACTACCTCAATAGTAGTAACTTTAAACAAAAAAAAAAAAAAATAATAATAATCAGCGCGTTCTTACTGCCATTTAAGAATTCACGTTGCTCAATATTTATCAAAAGGAAACATTGTCATATAGTATTTTGTAATAAAAGCCGTATTCTTTTAATATTTTCCATATAATGGAAATAATTTTTTCATTTGTGAAGTCGATTTTCAGGTGAAGTTCAATTCATTGCTGTAAAAAAAATTTGTTTGTTTACATTTTTTCCCTTTGTAATGTCTAAATCAGCTGTGATAATGTAATATATATGACATGTAGATGGCGCAAAATCAGCGTCACACAGAAAAATTTAGCATGGTTCAGTTTTAAATCACTCCGATGAAGTGATTTTGAACTGTCATTTTTGTAAGGCGAAATCTTGATAAATTTATAAGATTAGTTTGATAAACCACTCAGCAACCGAAATCGTTAGATTAAGTGCCGGTCTAAACATGGTATTACTTAAAATCTCAAATTTAGAGACTTGTCTTAAATTTAAGACCTGATAATTAGCAGGTCACAAAACTGAAAAGAGCTCTTGTTTGCCATTTTGAATATACTGAATAGAGATCATCATATTAACCGTTCGCCATTTTTTTTTATTTGGTTAGCAACTCAAACATGAACAGGTTAAAAAGGAATCAATTATAGTGCAAGTCTCTAGTTACTATTTAAGACAAAGAAGTAAAGTCTCAATTTGTGACTAGTTAGTTACTATTCACAACGCCGTCTCTAGTCTTTAGTCACGAAATATTGTGTAAAATTTGTGACCTGATAGTTAGCAGGTCACCAAACTAAACAGAATACTTTTTTGGCATTTTGTATATATGAACGGAGATCATAATATGTGATGTTAATCGATTGTGGTATTTTATATATATTGTAAACAATTCCAATACGAAAAAGTTAAAAAGAAATCAATTTCACGTAAATTTCGTTATTATTCTGAAATAATGTCAACATATATATTTATTTCTATTGGTAATTACGCTTTTTGACTATGTTATAGAAAATTTAATATTTGTTACCGACATTTTTATTTTATACTGAATTGCAAAATAGGCTCAATTCGCAAAAATTTTCTCTAATTGAAAATCTCAATTTTAGGGATTTGTAACTGTATCAAAGTACAGAATCGTCCGGTATGTCTGATCTTGTCTGATAAAAAAAATCGATAAATTCACAATTTTATTATTATATTGTAAATAGTTTAATAAATAACTTTACAAATATATCATCAAATATGTTAAATCTTATTTAATATATTGTTAGGGCTGTTTTTGATATAGTTTCGTGAAACAAAAAATTTTCAAAAATTACATCTATCTATATTATTACATCTATAAAAATACAGCCCTGTCACTGACAATACATAAAAGTCTAGATTAGTTTTTTATTGCATAAAAGATGGCGTCCAAAGAAGATAACGTTTCTGATGAAAATTTAGGTAATTACACATAAAGTTAATACGCACAGTTAATATTCGTTAATAAAACTACGTAGATTAGCATATTAAATTAGCGGTGACAAGAGTTTACTTTTTATAAGCAAACATTTTTTATTTCCGAATTGAAAATTGGCGCATTGGTGTCTACTTGTGACAACTTAGTAAGATAAAAACGTGAGCCTCGTGAGATTTGAGATAAAAAATAGAATTAATTTTAAAACTTAAAGATTTCTTTGATATTTTGAAAAAAGTATTAATTTATATGTTTAATTTCAGGGCGACGAACGAGATCTGGAAGGAAAGTTGTAGCACCTCCCTTAAATCCAACGCCAGCACGTTCGACTAGAAGAACCAAGCGAAACCTACAAGAGCAAGTTAGTAGTTATATTTCAAAAATAATAATTTAGTAGTAATTTTATGACATTTATTCTATATATGTATATTAAAATTATAAATGATGACAAAAGCTTGTGTTGGTGTAAGTGTGGCGAAGTTCCATTTACACATGATTTGTCAGCGTAAAGATGATTTCAAGCAAGGGCCAGCTGAATTAGTTATCTGAAATTTTAATAATCGAACAAAATGTTAATTGATATTAAAAAAAAATTTTTTTTTTATTTAGATTACAGAAATAGACGAAGAGTTGCGGCAAACTAATATAGAAAAGGAGGTAAATGCCATTGAACATCATTCAGACGTTATAAAAGAAATGTTGGAAGAAGCAGCACAAGGCGTTATAATTGAGAACCCCAATGAAGATGGGAATGATTTAGTCTATCAAGAACAATTCGTAGAAAGTGAAGAAATAGTTGAAGAGGTTCCACAAGATGATGACTGTATTGTATATGAGGAACAAGTCATTGTGGAGGACCATCAACAAATTGATGATGATATTGAAATGTTCGCTGTTCAAGAGGAAGAACAAGTAATCACAGAAGCGCCCACAATAACTGATACAGGAATCGACGAAAAAAGTTCATCTTTTCCTTTCGGGCCAACTGGGGGACATTCTGAGACTTCAGAAGATGTACAAAACGAAGATGGGACGAATGAAACTGGTGCAGTAGAGAGTTCATTACTGGCTTCTTTAGCTGGGGACAACGCGAATAGCCTACCATCAGTTGGCGGAGGCGAAGAAAATGATGTCAAAAAGGAAGACTTCGAAGCAAAAGTTGCGACAGTGGAGGCAAATTGTGAAAAAATGGAATCGGAGGATTCACTTTCTGAACCAGCAATAGCTGAAGATATTGGAAATGCCGCAGAAGGAAGTGATGCAACAATTGTAAATACCGAATTAGTTTCAGAAGATGAATTACCATTACCAACGAAGCCAGAGATAAATGACGCAGAAGAAGTTTCCGATGATGAACTTCCAGCACCTAAACGAGCTGAATTACCTGCCGATGCAGAAGTAATATCAGAGGATGAATTACCCACTGCAACCTTACAAGCAGAGAGGAAATCGCCTCCCTTGTCACCAGAAGCCTCAAGTAAGAACACTTTATTAGAGTCAACTTCTAAGGAATCAGTAGGTCAAAAAAGAAAAGCTGATGATGGGGATAAAAGTGATTGCAAATACGATAAACAGCGCAAAATTGAAGAATCAAAGAAACGGAGCGAGGAACAATACAATCCAATGAGCCCAACATCAGAAAGTAACGACGCCACACCTATTTCCTCGGTGGAATCGAAGAAAAATAAAACAGATGTTAGCTCAGGAGGTAAGTATTTCAAAGGATCTAGAAACCTATCCAAGTTAGAATAGGTCAGACAAATATAGAAAACATCAAAAATTAATTACTTTGGTTTTATGTTTTCAGAAAATGAGCACAAAGAAAGAAAAAAGGAGAAGGATCGGGAGCGAGAGAAAGAAAAAGAAAAGGAGAAAGAGAAAGAACGTAAACGACTACCCGATTTAGACAAATATTGGCGCGCAGTCAAAGAGGATCCTGCCGATTTTACCGGCTGGACATATTTATTACAATATGTAGACAATGAGGTACGAATAAGTTACAAAGTAATACGCATTAAATTAAATAAGATGGCATAGCTAATTATGTATATAATTGACTTTAAACGCGCAGTCTGATGCCGAGGCAGCACGTGAGGCCTATGATGCATTCCTTTCACACTATCCATATTGCTACGGATATTGGCGTAAATATGCAGACTATGAGAAGCGCAAGGGCATAAAGGCCAACTGCAACGCGGTGAGTACTGATAACATTCCGTTCATGAATACATTTGCAATATGTTGTATTTTTCAATATGCAATTTATTATAATTTAATAAAATTTAAAATTAATAAATGGAATTACAAAAACAGAAAAACCTCAAATCGAATACAGGGCAGCGAACTTTTTAGTGTGTCAATGACAGTTTTCGGTCTCAAAATACAAATGTTAACTTACACTGTCACTTTTTAAGAGTATAATAATGTTTATTCTTTTTGTGGGCGCAATAAGACGGGTGATGATGTTAAAAAAAATCTTGTTTGATATTGGCAATGGTTGTCTTACACCAACAAAAATTATTTATCACGCGCAACTTTTGTTGTTTTTTTTTTTGTAATCGGTTACTTGTTAAACTTATTATATGCTAAATTATACGAGTAATTTAATATATTTGAAATCAGCAGAAATATATAGCATTTCACGGAACATTTCCGCACTTCGGGGTATATGTAACTATTTATGTTTCTAAAGAAAGTAGAAATGAAACCTTTAATATTTTCTGTCAGCACTTCACTTAACTAAGGCAGCGAAAGCATTAATTTTGCTGAAATACATCACATGCAGGCCATGCGTAAGTACAAATGGCGTTTTAATGAAGTATTTGTGAAATAAAATTATTTAAGTTATTAGGTTAAGTTAAATTAATGAAAATAAAATTTATGAGAAATTAATATTATTTATATATATTTATATAAAATCATAAATTGCAGCGTCGCAAACAATGTGCACTGGTGTGTTGTTGAATGTGTGTAATTCCGTTTTATCCAATAGTCTCCAACTCCCTTTTTACAAATCTATTTCTCATTTCACTAAATAAAGATAAAATTGATGATAATAATTTACACTAACTCTTATTAACAAGTTAAATGGATATTTTTCCGAAAAAAATATCACAATTTTATAAAGATTTCTATAATCACATTTCAATTTGTTTAAAACTTTTTAAGTCAGTTATTTACCCCTTCGATACAGAAGTTCGAAATTTCTAATCAAAAGCCATTAGCGTATATTTCAATTCGAATATTTGAAAGTTCCAACACATTATCACATTTGTCAAATTAGAATTTTTTAAGATCCAGTTCCAATTTCCTCCTCAACTCTTCCTTGACACACTATATTATACACGCACAATACGAAACTAAACAGAATCAAGCTAAGTATCTGTGGATTACATTTTGTCAACTAAACTTTTGCAAACATTCTTTCTTCTCTTTTCTATTCACCTCAATTAATGGTTTTGCGTGATCACTACGACTTCAAAAACATCAAATACTACAATCAATATGCACAACAATCCACACGATATTATATTAAATGCAAATTAACGCCTAAAATTTAGGTATTCGAACGCGGTCTAGAAGCGATCCCATTATCTGTGGATCTATGGATTCATTACTTAGCACATGTAAAGTGTAATCATGCCGAAGACGAGTCGTACATACGTTCACAATTTGAGCGCGCAATAGATGCATGTGGGCTAGAGTTTCGTTCCGATAAACTGTGGGATGCCTATATTAAATGGGAAAGTGAATCCAAACATTACCAAAACGTTGTTAAAATTTACGATCGTTTGTTAGCCATTCCAACTCAAGGCTACAGTGGTCACTTTGATAAGTAAGTATTATAATAATAAAGTGTTGAACAATTGTGTACTCTAATTTTTATACTCTTGCAACCATTTGCTACAGATTATTATAGTTTTGTTCACCTAACGGTTGTACGTATCACCTACAACTAAGCGAGATAGATGTAGGGTTATATATATATAATGATCCGGGTGACGGGAAAAGTTGAAATCCGGTTAACTGTCTGTCTGTATATCCGTCCGTGCAAGCTGTAACGTGAGTAAAAATTGAGATATCATGACGAAACTTGGTATGCAGGTTTCTTAGTACAAAAAAAGTTCGAGTTCGTAGATGGGCGTAATCGGACCACTGCCACGCCCACAAATCACCATTAACCGAAAACATATAAAGTGTCATAACTAAGCGCTAAATTAAGATATAAAACTCATATTTGACATAGGGAATCGTAGTAGCCAGTAGCACCTTTGGAAAAAAAATAATAAGGTTAAAGTATGCATCTCCTAAACCACTTAAGCTACAACAATCCAATCGCACATCACGAATATTATAAGAACTCCTACCAATATTGTGAAAATGTTCACTCCCTATATAACGGTACTGTTTAAAAGTACTAAAAGCGCGATAAATCAATAACTAAATACACCAAAGACAGTTTCCAGTAAACAAATCAAGAAGCAATTTATATAACGGAATAGAATTTTGCACTTATATTATATTGGCCTTAGTGTATGCCATATTATGATCAAAAATTGTTTAAATCCAATAAAAACTGTTCAAAACCCAAGGTACCGAATATTTAGACCCCGGCACCTATAGTTGACTTGATCGAAAATGTGAGTCAATGTGTGATATATATAACTGAAATTTAGGGATAATCCTTCTCTTATAATGGTATGTCTGTACGTCAAAAATCGATTTGCCCCATATGCTTAAAAAAAAAAGATTTTCGAACTTCCGGGTGACTTTGTACCGCATATGTATATCGGCGAATTTGTGAGTTATCTCAGTGGAAATAAGAGACCGTGTTGTGCACATAACAATGTATCTTTGTGCCAAAAATAGTTAAATTTGAGCAAAAACTTGGCCTAGCCCCCATTTAACTAATATCAGAACTTTTGCAAGTTGCAATAGTATAAAATGTTCGGTTGAACCCGAAATTATTCCTTCCTTACTTTTTTATCATTTAGGGGCAGACAGCAAAAGTCATGTTATTGAAAATTTAGTTATTCCTGCTAAAATTGGTATGGACATTTTTATTGGTGAAGGGTACTATAGCTTCGGTGCAACAAAAGTCTGTTTCTTTTTTGTTCTTTGTTTTTCAAGTTTTGAAATGCGTTAGATTTAAAGATTCAATACATAATTCATCTAAATGAAAAGTGTCAAAATTGTTTGACCTATCCAGGTATAAAGAATCTGATTATCTCATTGTTACATTCGATTACACATTCCAGTTTCCAAGACTTAATAAACCAGCACTCCATTTTGAGTACTATTAGCACAGAAGAGCTCAGAAAGATTCGCTTCGAACTTCGTGAAAGCATTTCGTCTCGTTCTTCATCGTCTCGATCTAAGAGTCGGCGAAGTGTTTCAAAGGACAAGGAAAGAGAAAAGGACCGGGAAAGCCGTGATGAGAAAAAGGACGATGAGGTGAGCAGCAAATCGCCAAATGCTAAAGATGCTGAGTTTATCACAGAAGAAATAGCAGCTATTTCAAATAGTGATGTTCTGGGTGATGATCGCGACACAGACGTTGCTAGCCATATAGATCTTGGCGATGTTAGCAACATCAGCGAAGAGGAGGAAACCACTATCAAAGACAAAGTTATATCAATTCGACGCAAATTGCACAAAGCCACCGTTGCAGCAGTGACCGCACGTTGGACGTTCGAAGAGGGCATAAAACGTCCATATTTCCATGTAAAACCACTCGAACGCTGTCAGTTAAAAAATTGGAAAGATTATCTTGATTTTGAGATCGAAAAAGGTGATCGTACACGAATATTAGTACTTTTTGAACGCTGTCTTATAGCGTGTGCTTTATATGATGAATTTTGGCTGAAAATGATTCGATATCTGGAAACACAGTTAGATCAGCTCGGCATTGTGGCCATTACCAGCGATGTTTATCGACGCGCATGTGAAATCCACCATCCCGACAAACCGAGCTTACATCTAATGTGGGCGGCATTTGAAGAGTGCCAAAATAATTTTGACCGCGCTGCCGTGGTACTACAGAACCTAGAAAAAAAATGTCCGAATCTGCTACAAGTCGCTTATCGCCGTATTAATGTAGAACGCAGACGTGGCGATATGACCAAATGTCGGGAACTCTACGAACACTATATAAATACGGCAAAGAATAAAACAATTGCTGGAAGCTTAGCGATTAAATATGCACGGTTCTTGAACAAAATTTGTGATGATCTCGATGGTGGTCTACGTATATTGCGACAAGCACTAGAGAAAGATACGGCAAACACACGTGTTGCTTTGCAAATGATAGATTTAGTTTTACAGAGACCAAAAGTAGATGAAGATGAGGTCGTACTAATAATGGATAAGTTTATGGCACGGGAAAATATGGACCCGGAACAGAAAGTGCTCTTTGCTCAGCGTAAAGTTGAGTTTTTGGAAGATTTCGGTGGAACGGCAAAGGGTTTACAAGATGCTCAGCGCGCTCTCCAATTAGCATTAAGCAAAGCAAATGAAGCAAAGAAGAAACGGTGAGTTGAGTTTAGTGCTTAGCATTTCTTTAATAACGGCTGGTTTTTATTAAATGTTTACTTTTTTTTTTTAGAGAATCAAGCCCTTCCCGAAAATCCTCATCGAACAGCAAAGAAAGTTCAATGTCAAATTCAGCTATTTCTTCGGCATACAATAATGGTACTAGCGCTACTACTCCGAGCTATAACTACAATTCCGCAAACTCGGCTTATTATGGACAACAAAATAGTGGGGCTTACACAACGCAACAATCCTACGATGGTTACTATAACCATTGGCAGTATGGATCTAATTATGGAAATTATGGGCAATGGAGTGGTTATGGAAATTATTATTAAATATACTTAATTTCTTGAAGATTCCTTTAACTGCTCACGTTATCAGGCGCCTCACCACTTTTAATTAATTGGTTATTAATGTTTAAAAATATTTTTAGTAATAATACTATCACTTTGTGTAAATTTTTAAGATGTTCTGTTGACAAAGAAATACAAAATACATTTTATACACCTTATTCTTTTACATAATGCATTAAAATGACCCATATACTTGAATACATACTGGTTGTTCATGTAAAAGAAGTCATGCCACCGGCATGAATTTCTTAAAGCTGAAGCTGTTGACCTGATATGGAGACCAACTAAAAAGTATATACTGGGTACGATGACTGGATAAAATATCTGAAAGGAATGAATCCAAGATCTTCAACGAACATGATGAATTAACATAAATTTTTCTTTAATATATGTAAAATTGGCACACTATATTTTTTAATTGTCGGTTATACTTTTCGGACACATATGTATATGTATGCACGCGCTAATTATATGATGATGAGTACACCTATGAACGAATTTCAATTATGCATCTTTTGTTCCGTGCACAACAACATGCAATTATATCTTAATTTGAGCAAATGGGAAATAATAAATTTTAAACAATTAAAAAATATATTGTTTTATTAAAATGTTTATGTGGCGCGATATTTAAATGCATATATTTATTATTTATGCTGTATAAAACATAAATAATATAGTTTGCTGAAGACTACTGCACAGTCTACCAGCAGGTGCTCGGGAGTTTCCGGCTCCGTATTGCAGAACTGACGTTTGTACAAGAGGCTAGGCCAATGTTAAATAAGCTTTCCTTGAGCCAGTGTGAAAAAGCGACAAATAGCCGAAATTATTCCTTGGGAGATGGATTACGTTTTTAAACCTACTGAGTTTTTAACCATCCATTAGCACCTTGGTCTGGTACATTCCTTGGAGTTGTTGCTAATAATTTTCCTTGTCTACTCTCCTCCTTGCGGAGCATCTCCTTTATAAGATAAGATAAGATAAATAATTGAGGAATGCACTGCGACCTTAGGTTTATTGTGCCCTCTCCTAACTCACAGGGACTCGCTTAGCCCCAGCATATTGATGAAGTCCAGTATTCTGCTGGGTGCTAGCGAGGCGATGTGATCCCTATCCGGAAACGTGGCTCCAAGGGCCTTCGACCTGCGCCTACAGACTGCAACGTAGTCGATTAACAGGTGCTCCGGGGTTTCAGGGTCCCTGTCGCAAAACCGACAGTTGGCGCAAGATGATAGGCCCATGTTAGCTAAGTGCCTTTCAGCTTGCAGTGACCGGTATAAAATGCAACCAGAATCAGTTTATGACATGAGAACCAATCGCAACAAAGGGTTCCGGGCCTACCATTTTAGTGGATGCTGCGGAACAGGCGAGCCGCGTCAGCCAGTTCATTTTCGGCTATAACCTTGTGACCGGGCGATAAGGGGCAGTTGGTTACGAGCTGATAGGCTGTTCAGCCGTTCTGTACAGTCATCATTAGCGATTTAGTCTCTTAACCAAAGATCGCTTTGAGAGCCACTTCACTATTGCTGTATGCCACTACTTTCATTGCGATACATAACTGCGTCTGCGGTGTGAATTCCAGCATGACTATACGTTCAGTTGCAGTCTGCGATGCTCTTAAAGCCAAAGTCTGCGCCTCATACGTAATTTCGGTCGCACGGTTATAGTTTACATCCCCCTAATAATCGTTGGCTTGCAGAACTAGGAGTTTCTGGCTAGTCGATTGCATCCCATGAGCTCTTTTGTAACTTTGATTAATGTCAGGTTTACATGCTGACTCCCCGTAGGGAGGAATCCAGCGTGAAGTCAAGATATTTGGTCCTCTTAGTTATCTCCAATTCTTTGCCCTCAAGGGATAAGTTCCTAAGGTCGCGGCCTTGACTAAGTCGTCACCTCCGCTATCCATGGCCTGCACAGCGACTAGGTCCTGTTAGGAACTCTAAAATATAAATGATATCAATATCGTTCCTAAATACTTTACATTGTTTGAATTCATATTGAGGCTCCTGACCTTCCCTTAATGGACTAATGTCTCCTTTATAAGCGATAATGAACAGAATATTTACCACTATAAGATCGGTTCCATGAGGAACTGGTCCTCATCTGTGACCTCTGTATTGCTATCCAACTTCTTTTGTCCATCTATAAGCTCCTGCGTACTTTGCTTTGACTGAAGTGTTGATTAACTCGTTTGGGGTTTTAACGAGCCTGAGAGCAAACTCGTTAGCCTAGGAAGGAGCATCGCCATGTTATACATGGGCGGAGTGTCCTCTCTCCTCTTCGTACATAGAACGGGACCATTCCAACCTACCACCTTGAAAACGATTAGCCAGTTCGCACTCCTTTCATTCTTGCAATATACCAGCATCTAATGGAAGGATACTGCGCTTTCACATCTCTATGAGGAGCCCGGTAAGCTCCTCCGACCCAGAGTCTCCGCCGGGTTGTTGAGAGGCAGCAAAGCTATCCGTATGGGTTTTAGAGTATCCGATAACTACACTGTACTCCACCAAAGCCGATGCGGAGAGTTGGCTTCTGGCTAACTTTATATATTGGTTGTCAAAGAAGTCTGGCAGTATTTTTTATTGAATTTTCTATTGTTCATAAAATTTTTTTTATACCTCATGCCCAGCTCTTGACCGATGCTACGGCTGCTACTATGCCGGTCTCTTTCGACCAATTCAGCGCATCTTCGACCACCGGCGATCTTCCGGCGCATCTTCGACCACCTCTACACCAGAACGAAAACGTTGAAACCATCGTTGGGCGGTGCAAATGGAAACTGTATCGGGTCCATAAACTGCACAAATTTTATTGGCGGCTTGAGACGCATTTTTGCCTTTATCGTAGTAGTACTGTAAAATAAGCCGTATTTTCTCTTTATTTTGCTCCATGTTTGCGACGCTATAACTTACGAACGACTTAAAAGAACGACAATCAATCAAACACGTGTTAGCGCGTTAAATGAGCTTTCCAAAAAGGTATAGCATGACCCGATGCTACGAATAAAACTAGAACTACGCGCTGTCAGCGCCAAGACTTTTTTGACAACCTAATATTTGGAAAGGATGACAGAAGATATTTTCCGCTTGCCCTCGTTCACTACCAAACCCATTTGCTTCGCTTCTTTGTCCAACCTAGAGAAAGCAGAACTAACGGCGCGGTTGTTATGACAAATGGTATCGATGTCATCGACGTACGCCAGCAGTTGTACAGTTTTATAGAAGATTTTACGTTTTCTATTCAGATCTGCAGCTCGATTTATTTTCTACGGAATAGATTGAAGAAGTCGCACGAAAGGAAGTATTCTTGTCTGAAACCTTGTTTGGTATCGAACGGCTCGGAGAGGTCCTTCCTTTATCGAGAAAGGTGCTGTTAGACGCTGGATGTACTCTGAGTGGCAAAGAAGAGACTTGCCGGTTTATATGTCCAACAGTAAATGAACGAAACACTATCCACAAGCTTTTCTTTAGGAAATTCAAAATGGAAATGATGTGAACTGCAAAAAAGCGCTTTAGAGATTATTTTTTCTTGATGCAGCCGATGAAACTGGGAAAACGTTCCTGATGTCTTTAATTTACAATAATACGATTCAAAATGACTTTGCGTTGGCTCTCGCATCTACTGGAATTGCTGCAATGCTACTAGAAGGTGGAAGAGCGGCACATTCGGTTAGCTCTGACAAAAGTGTTCAAGAATTGTAAACTGACAGTTTGGGATGAGTGCACAATGGTTCACAACCAGTCTCTAAAAGCACTTGACAGAACAATGAAAGAAATAATCAGTTTTGATGGCGCAATGATACTATTGATAGGTGATTTTCGACAAACACTTACTGTTATTACGAAATCAACAGCGGCGGATGAATTTAACACATGTCTCAAGAAAACCAAAAGATTGACTATGACTTTGCGAGTGTTGCAGAACAGGATTCCGGTTGATACTTCCATTGGTTTGATATCAATTCCACCTGCTATTTGTCAATTCAGGCTAGTTTATGTCATTAACATCGACTTACGATAATTTTGGACAATGTTCGGATAAACATTCGTGATGTTTTCATCTTCATTGAATGATTTAGAAATTCTACTGGATAATTCATGGCTTCGTCTTCATTTTAAATATGAATGTATTGACTAGTTTATGTCATTAACATCGAGTTACGATAATTTTGGACAATGTTCGGATAAACATTCGTATTTAAAATGAAAACGATGCCATGAATTATCCAGTAGAATCTCTAAATACTTTGCTTTTGCCTGGCATGCCACCAGTGGCGTAGCTACAACTTCAGGTGCCAGGGGCCAAGGATGTTCTGCCGCCCCCTTTATCTACCTACCCGCAAGTTTCATGAGGTGGTTCGAACAGAAGTGAATTTTTATAAAATATCTTCGATATTAAGTTGTGAGAGCTAAATATCTATGCAGAATTTAGTCGACACAACCCATAAAGGCCCACCCTATTGTTCACAACACAACGGGAAAACCATGCCACTTCTAGAAACACCAGAAGCTGAAACAACACGAATGCAGTAAAAACACGCCACGCAAGCAATACAACGGGATAACCACGGAGACGGAGAAATCAGACAAGCAAACGAAACAACAACAAGCATGCATACGCAACGGTAAAACCACGCCACTGCCAGCAACATACGCCATCCCAGCAACACACGCCATCCCAACGCAACATGTTGCGAATGTGTTAGCACGCAGCAC